>NW_019274639.1:2073-2283 GCF_002738345.1 Cucurbita maxima | reverse complement strand
AAACTTCCCTGTTTGGGTTTCCGAAGAAGGGTTTTTATTTGAAGAACTTTTTTACTGTTTTATGCACTCCGTTTCTTAGAAAAAATATTCTAAATCATCAAGCCTCATCATTCCTCACAATACTTTCAAAAAACGTCGACCGTGACTCGGTTTTTTTAGCACGTACTAAAAACTTCCCTGTTTGGGATTCCGAAGAAGGGTTCGATTTGA
>NW_019274639.1:0-1919 GCF_002738345.1 Cucurbita maxima | reverse complement strand
CTCACAATACTTTCGAAAAACGTCGACCGTGACTCGGTTTTTTTAGCACGTACTAAAAACTTCCCTGTTTGGGTTTCCGAAGAAGGGTTCTATTTGACGAACTCTGTTACTGTTTTATGCACTACGTTTCTTAGAAATAATATTCTAAATCATCAAGCCTCATCATTCCTCACAATACTTTCGAAAAACGTCGACCGTGACTCTGTTTTTTTAGCACGTACTAAAAACTTCCCTGTTTGGGTTTCCGAAGAAGGGTTCGATTTGACGAACTCTTTTACTGTTTTATGCACTACGTTTCTTAGAAATAATATTCTAAATCATACGGCCTCATCATTCCTCACAATACTTTCGAATAACGTCGACCGTGACTCTGTTTTTTTAGCACGTACTAAAAACTTCCCTGTTTGGGATTCCGAAGAAGGGTTCGATTTGAAGAACTTTTTTACTATTTTATGCACTACGTTTCTTAGAAATAATATTCTAAATCATCAAGCCTCATCATTCCTCACAATACTTTCGAAAAACGTCGACCGTGACTCGGTTTTTTTAGCACGTACTAAAAACTTCCCTGTTTGGGTTTCCGAAGAAGGGTTCGATTTGAAGTACTTTTTTACTGTTTTATGCACTCCGTTTCTTAGAAATAATATTCTAAATCATCAAGCCTCATCATTCCTCACAATACTTTCGAAAAACGTCGACCGTGACTCGGTTTTTTTAGCACGTACTAAAAACTTCCCTGTTTGGGTTTCCGAAGAAGGGTTCGATTTGAAGTACTTTTTTACTGTTTTATGCACTCCGTTTCTTAGAAATAATATTCTAAATCATCAAGCCTCATCATTCCTCACAATACTTTCGAAAAACGTCGACCGTGACTCGGTTTTTTTAGCACGTACTAAAAACTTCCCTGTTTGGGATTCCGAAGAAGGGTTCGATTTGACGAACTCTGTTACTGTTTTATGCACTACGTTTCTTAGAAATAATATTCTAAATCATCAAGCCTCATCATTCCTCACAATACTTTCGAAAAACGTCGACCGTGACTCTGTTTTTTTAGCACGTACTAAAAACTTCCCTGTTTGGGATTCCGAAGAAGGGTTCGATTTGACGAACTCTTTTACTATTTTATGCACTACATTTCTTAGAAATAATATTCTAAATCATCAAGCCTCATCATTCCTCACAATACTCTCGAAAAACGTCGACCGTGACTCGGTTTTTTTAGCACGTACTAAAAACTTCCCTGTTTGGGTTTCCGAAGAAGGGTTCGATTTGACGAACTCTTTTACTGTTTTATGCACTACGTTTCTTAGAAATAATATTCTAAATCATACGGCCTCATCATTCCTCACAATACTTTCGAATAACGTCGACCGTGACTCGGTTTTTTTAGCACGTACTAAAAACTTCCCTGTTTGGGATTCCGAAGAAGGGTTCAATTTGACGAACTCTTTTACTATTTTATGCACTACGTTTCTTAGAAATAATATTCTAAATAGTCAAGCCTTATCATTCCTCACAATACTTTCGAATAACGTCGACCGTGACTCGGTTTTTTTAGCACATACTAAAAACTTCCCTGTTCGGGTTTCCGAAGAAGGGTTCAATTTGACGAACTCTTTTACTATTTTATGCACTCCGTTTCTTAGAAATAATATTCTAAATAGTCAAGCCTTATCATTCCTCACAATACTTTCGAATAACGTCGACCGTGACTCGGTTTTTTTAGCACGGACTGAAAACTTCCCTGTTTGGGATTCCGAAGAAGGGTTCAATTTGACGAACTCTTTTACTATTTTATGCACTACGTTTCTTAGAAATAATATTCTAAATCATCAAGCCTCATCATAACTCACAATACTTTCGAAAAACGTCGACCGTGACTCGGTTTTTTTAGCACGTACTAAAAACTTCCCTGTTTG
>NW_019274638.1:0-2284 GCF_002738345.1 Cucurbita maxima | reverse complement strand
ACGGAGTGCATAATACAGTCAAAGAGTACTTTAAATCGAACCCTTCTTCGGAAACCCAAACAGGGAAGTTGTTAGTACGTGCTAAAAAAACCGTGGCATGGTCGACATTTTTCGAAAGTTTTGTGAGGAATGATAAGGCTTGATGATTTAGAATATTATTTCTAAGAAACGGAGTGCATAAAACAGTCAAAGAGTTCGTCAAATCGAACCCTTCTTCGGAAACCCAAACAGGGAAGTTGTTAGTACGTGCTAAAAAAACCGAGTCACGGTCCACATTTTTCGAAAGTATTGTTTGGAATGATAAGGCTTGATGATTTAGAATATTATTTCTATGAAACGGAGTGCATAAAACAGTCAAAGAGTACTTGAAATCGAACCCTTCTTCGAAAACCCAAACTGGGAAGTTTTTAGTACGTGCTAAAAAACCGAGTCACGGTCCACATTTTTCGAAAGTTTTGTGAGTAATGATAAGGCTTGATGATTTAGAATATTATATCTACGAAACGGAGTGCATAAAACAGTAAAAGAGTACTTTAAAACGAACCCTTCTTCGGAAACCCAAACAGGGAAGTTTTTTAGTACGTGCTAAGAAACCGAGTCACGGTCCACATTTTTCGAAAGTTTTGCGAGGAATGATAAGGCTTGATGATTTAGAATATTATTTCTAAGAAACGGAGTGCATAAAACAGTAAAAGAGTTCGTTAAATCGAACGCTTCTTCGGAAACCCGAACAGGGAAGTTTTTAGTACGTGCTAAAAAAACCGAGTCACGGTCCACATTTTTTGAAAGTTTTGTTTGGAATGATAAGGCTTGATGATTTAGAATATTATTTCTAAGAAACGGAGTGCATAATACAGTCAAAGAGTACTTTAAAACGAACTCTTCTTTGGAAACCCAAACAGGGAAGTTTTTAGTACGTGCTAAAAAACCGAGTCACGGTCGACGTTTTTCGAAATTTTTGTGAGGAAGGATAAGGCTTGATGATTTAGAATATTATTTCTAAGAAACGGAGTGCTTAAAACAGTCAAAGGGTTCTTCAAATCGAACCCTTCTTCGGAAACCCAAAAAGGGAAGTTGTTAGTACGTGCTAAAAAAACCGAGTCACGGTCGACATTTTTCGAAAGTTTTGTGAGGAATGATAAGGCTTGATGATTTAGAATATTATTTCTAAGAAACGGAGTGCATAAAACAGTAAAAGAGTTCGTCAAACCAAACCCTTCTTCGGAAAACCGAACAGGGAAGTTTTTAGTACGTGCTCAAAAAACCGAGTCACGGTCCACATTTTTCGAAAGTATTGTTTGGAATGATAAGGCTTGATGATTTATTATATTATTTCTAAGAAACGGAGTGCATAAAACAGTCAAAGAGTACTTTAAATCGAACCCTTCTTCGAAAACCCAAACTGGGAAGTTTTTAGTACGTGCTAAAAAACCGAGTCACGGTCCACATTTTTCGAAAGTTTTGTGAGGAATGATAAGGGTTGATGATTTAGAATATTATATCTAAGAAACAGAGTGCATAAAACAGTAAAAGAGTTCGTCAAACCGAACCCTTCATCGGAAACCCAAACAGGGAAGTTCTTAGTACGTGCTAAAAAAACCGAGTCACGGTCCACATTTTTCGAAAGTTTTGTGAGGAATGATAAGGCTTGATTATTTAGAATATTATTTCTAAATCATCAAGCCTTATCATTCCTCACAAAACTTTCGAAAGTTTTGTGAGGAATGATAAGGCTTGATGATTTAGAATATTATTTCTAAGAAACGGAGTGCATAAAACAGTCAAAGAGTACTTTAAATCGAACCCTTCTTCGGAAACCCGAACAGGGAAGTTTTTAGTACGTGCTAAAAAACCGAGTCACGGTCGACGTTTTTCGAAAGCTTTGTGAGGAATGATAAGGCTTGATGATTTAGAATATTATTTCTAAGAAACGGAGTGCATAAAACAGTCAAAGAGTACTTTAAATCGAACCCTTCTTCGGAAACCCAAACAGGGAAGTTGTTAGTACGTGCTAAAAAAACCGTGTCACGGTCGACATTTTTCGAAAGTTTTGTGAGGAATGATAAGGCTTGATGATTTAGAATATTATTTCTAAGAAACGGAGTGCATAAAACAGTCAAAGAGTTCGTCAAATCAAACCTTTCTTCGGAAACCCAGACAGGAAAGTTGTTAGTACGTGCTAAAAAAACCGTGTCACGGTCGACATTTTTCGAAAGTTTTGTGAGGAATGATAAGGCTTGATGATTTAGAATATTATTTCTAAGAAACGGAGTGCATAAAACAG
>NW_019274637.1:998-2284 GCF_002738345.1 Cucurbita maxima | reverse complement strand
CGCGGGAACGTTCCGACACTGCCCCACCGTGCGCGTTCCGCCACCGCACCACCGCCGTCAACCGCCCTCGACCTCCGACCACCACCTCGACGACCCGAGCATATGCCCATGTGCGGCGCATAGTGCTATGGGCGTGGGGGTGGCGGAGGATATAGGGGGCGCCCCCGTGGCCAGCCCATGCAGACTAGTCACCCCCCTATATAGTACATTTTGAGGCATTTTTGGTCTGCCAGGCCTAGACACGATTTTTCCGAGGCGTCATACGGTTGAATATCTCGAGTTTTACCATGTTTTTTTCCGGGAACTCGATCGATTCACGAATGGGACATTCTCTTGGGTCTATAAATCAAGTTTCATGACTTTTCAACCGACCAATTTTTTTAATGAATTTTTCAACATTAAATAATGCGAAATTAGAAAAAATAGCTACAGCCGTCAAAAAAATCTGAAATTTTGTGGGAATCATTCTTTCATCTTGCTTATCTCCCAGGAATAAAATTACAGCAAACCGATCACTCCACACGTACTTTCGCAATTAATGGGTGATGGTTGTGAGCACAAGGTCATGGTGTAGTGTACTTGCTCTAGAAATTTTGTGGGAATCATTCTTCCATCTTGCTTAGCTCCCAAGAAAAAAATTACGGCAAACCGACCACTCCACACGTACTTTCGCAATTAATGGGTGATGGTTGTAAGCACAAGGTCATGGTGGACGTCTTGGTGTAACGTACTTGCTCCGGTATGAAAACTCTTCATTTTAATGTTTGAGATAAGCATTCTTTCGCTGCCACATCATTGGGTGTGATGTTTTTTTTGTTTTTTAATGGAGGTAAAATCCAACACTTTCGATATGCTGTTGGTAGGACACGTATCGCGCGCAGCGTAGGATGGGGCTCGGCGTGTGCACGGGGGTAGCGCGCGCGGGTTAACCTCCTAGCGGTAGCGCGCGCAGGTGTTGGCGGGCATGATGTGCGCGCAAGGGCGATGGGGGCGCTGCTGCGGCGTGGGGCTCGGCGCGCGCACGAGGGGGCGGGCACTGGCGTCCCACGATTGCCGGTGTTGGCGGGCATGATGTGCGCGCAAGGGCGATGGGGGCGCTGCTGCGGCGTGGGGCTCGGCGCGCGCACGAGGGGGCGGGCACTGGCGCCCCACGATTGCCGGTGTTGGCGGGCATGATGTGCGCGCAAGGGCGATGGGGGCGCTGCTGCGGCGTGGGGCTCGGCGCGCGCACGAGGGGGCGGGCACTGGCGCCCCACGATTGCCGGTGTTGGCGGGCATGATGTGCG
>NW_019274636.1:0-2285 GCF_002738345.1 Cucurbita maxima | reverse complement strand
GCTAGTGAGGATGCTGGGCCCCAAAGGAGGGTGCATTATGAGATCTCACATTCGTTGGAGATGGAAACAATACATTCTTTATAAGGGTGTGAAAACCTTTTTTTAATAAGGGTGTGAAAACCTTTTCTTATTCTTAGTAGACGTATTTTAAAAACTTTGAGGGGAAGCCCAAAAGGGAAAGCCTAAAAAGGACAATATCTGCTAGCGTTGAGCTTGAACTATTTTGAGGGGAAGCCCAAAAGGGAAAGCCTAAAAAGGACAATATCTGCTAGCGTTGAGCTTGAACTATTATATATACTAAGTTAATGCGAAGGTTAGTCTATGGCCCTCTAATAAGTATATGTAACGACCTGAAATTTAAGGTTGCTACTATATACTGTACCATAAACATTGAATGCAGAAGAATTTATTTAAATTTCATAAAACATAGCATTTATCTTAAAACACAGCACATGACTTTAGTATTTAAAGAAATACTCAGTAAGTGACCCCACTATTGGGGTTAAATGCAACAATCACATGCAATGAGATGATAGAACTTATCTTTCATTCCATTCGCTGTCCTAACGAGTAACTTTGGACGTGTACCATATACTCTACACAAAGCCCATACGTGCGAGTATGGACTCACTAGCTAGTTCGCACACCACTAGGCCAATTTCCTTATCCGGTGGGCATACTCTGGGAGCCCCTTATGCCGGACACCTGTTAGAACTAGTAACCGTCACGGCAGCACTATGCAAAGCATAACGATAGTTGTTCTGCCATTGGATGTACGCACCATACCCTCGTGATGGGATAGGGGTATCCCCCAAATGCATGAGCACACATAATGCATGAGGTCCCAAAACTTTTCCATTTTCATTATCCTTTAATACAACCCCGCTAGCATTATGTACATATCATATCATTTTTCATATCGTTTCAGATATCATTCATCATTCATATCATATCATTTCTAATTCTTTAGTTCTCAAATCATGCATAATTATAACGGGATTATATTTCATGCCATTTATCGTAATTTCATGTCATTCATATCATGCTGTATACACACAATTTAAGAGACCTAACATAACGTTCTATGCTTTTAACATAACATTTCATCATACACACATCATACCATGGCATATTGCATCACAATTAATGGTGTTAATATAACACACGCGGAAGCAATTTGGATCATAGGCTCTTTAAGTACATCAATTATAGTGAATTAGCTAGCATGTTCAAAAGCATTAAAACTCAATTAGTTTGAATACTAACCTTTTGTCGCTCAAGTTTCTTTTTCCTCACGAACCGGTTTCGAACTACCACTAGTGTCTTCTCCTCTATTCTCCGGCCTTAGAACAGGATTGTGGAATCTGGTGAGTGACTAAACTTGGGAGGGATTTAGTATATATGAAGAGAGAGTTTGTGAGAGGTTTTTCTCAAGGTTTTTTCCCCAAAACTTCCATGTACCATGATCACTCTATTTATAGAATCATGTTTGCATGTTCATGCAAATTTGAGATCGCCAAATTTTGACACTCAAAATTCCACTTAAATGTTTGGGATTATGTGGCAAGCATGCAAGTTTGGTTAAACCAAAATTTGACACCTCAAAATTCCACTAACTCACACATGGATCTTTCCATTAAATGAAGTCAACAGCTTGACTTTCTTCATTTTGATTCAACAATTAATTTGAATAATTAATTTCAAATTAAAGTAATATTAAATGATTAATTAAACTATTTAATTAATATTTAATATTAATTCAAATGTCAATCCCAATCAATTCCCACACATATTTGATTAAGATATTTAAATCTTATTTAAATATATCAGATTCTCTCTTTTTGTTTAATTCGTAAATAAAACAAAAATGCGGTTAAATATATCGTATATATGTAGCGCATATTCTCTAATATGAATTCGAACACTTCGAACTCACTCGTCACACTGTTATATGGTAAGTTCGATATGAGCTAGCAAAGGGACCTAATGGACCTATAGATCATGGGCTCCAACGATCCAAGATTAACCGGTTAAACTCATTAACCTTGTTAACCAACATTCGTTAACTACTATGACACTCCACTATAGCCTAATAGTTGCACTCCCCTCACTGTAGATATATTTCTGTCCATTTGATATAACTATGATTAGTAAGTCAATCCTTCACAGGTTGTTCGTAACTAGAGCTGGGTCAATTTACCGTTTTGTCCCTGAAGACATTTTTCAAGACCTGGAGTTAGTGCTTAAGAGAACTACCTCTCTTCTATCCCTAAAAGTCGGTAGGA
>NW_019274635.1:0-2287 GCF_002738345.1 Cucurbita maxima | reverse complement strand
GATGATTTAGAATATAGTTTCGATGAAACGGAGTGCATAAAACAGTAAAAGAGTTCGTCAAATCGAACCATACTTCGAAAACACAAATCGGGGACGTTTGAAGTACGTGCCAAAAAACACCTAGTCCGTTTCGACGATTTTCGAAAGTTTTGTGAGGAATGATTAGGCTTGATGATTTAGAATATAGTTTCGAAGAAACGGAGTGCATAAAACAGTAAAAGCGTTCGTCAAATCGAACCCTACTTCGAAAACACAAATCGGGGACGTTTGAAGTACGTGCCAAAAAACACCTAGTCCCTTTCGACGATTTTCGAAAGTTTTGTGAGGAATGATTTGGCTTGATGATTTAGAATATAGTTTCGAAGAAACGGAGTGCATAAAACAGTAAAAGAGTTCGTCAAATCGAACCCTACTTCGGAAACCCAAATCTGGGACGTTTGAAGTACGTGCGAAAAACCCGAGACACTATCGACGATTTTCGAAAGATTTGTGAGGAATGATTAGGCTTGATGATTTAGAATATAGTTTCGATGAAACGGAGTGCATAAAACAGTAAAAGAGTTCGTCAAATCGAACCCTACTTCGGAAACCCAAATCTGGGGCGTTTGAAGTACGTGCCAAAAAACACCTAGTCCCTTTCGATGATTTTCGAAAGTTTTGTGAGGAATGATTAGGCTTGATGATTTAGAATATAGTTTCGAAGAAACGGAGTGCATAAAACAGTAAAAGAGTTCGTCAAATCGAACCCTACTTCGAAAACACAAATAGGAGACGTTTGAAGTACGTGTTAAAAAAACCGAGTCACGGTCTTCGTTTTTCGAAAGAATTGTGAGGAATGATTAGGCTTGATGACTTAGAATATAGTTTCGAAGAAACGGAGTGCATAAAACAGTAAAAGAGTTCGTCAAATCGAACCCTACTTCGAAAACACAAATCGGGGACGTTTGAAGTACGTGCCAAAAAACACCTAGTCCCTTTCGACGATTTTCGAAAGTTTTGTGAGGAATGATTAGGCTTGATGACTTAGAAAATAGTTTCGAAGAAACGGAGTGCATAAAACAGTAAAAGAGTTCGTCAAATCGAACCCTACTTCGAAAACACAAATAGGAGACGTTTGAAGTACGCGCAAAAAACAACTAGTCCCTTTCGACGATTTTCGAAAGTTTTGTGAGGAATGATTAGGCTTGATGATTTAGAAAATAGTTTCGAAGAAACGGAGTGCATAAAACAGTAAAAGAGTTCGTCAAATCGAACCCTACTTCGAAAACACAAATAGGAGACGTTTGAAGTACGCGCAAAAAACAACTAGTCCCTTTCGACGATTTTCGAAAGTTTTGTGAGGAATGATTAGGCTTGATGATTTAGAATATAGTTTCGAAGAAACGGAGTGCATAAAACAGTAAAAGAGTTCGTCAAATCGAACCCTACTTCGGAAACCCAAATCTGGGACGTTTGAAGTACGTGCGAAAAACCCGAGACACTGTCGACGATTTTCGAAAGTTTTGTGAGGAATGATTAGGCTTGATGATTTAGAATATAGTTTCGAAGAAACGGAGTGCATAAAACAGTAAAAGAGTTCGTCAAATCGAACCCTACTTCGAAAACACAAATCTGGGGCGTTTGAAGTACGTGCCAAAAAACACCTAGTCCCTTTCGACAATTTTCGAATGTTTTATGAGGAATGATTAGGCTTGATGACTTAGAATATAGTTTCGAAGAAACTGAGTGCATAAAACAGTAAAAGAGTTCGTCAAATCGAACCCTACTTCGAAAACACAAATCGGGGACGTTTGAAGTACGTGCCAAAAAACACCTAGTCCCTTTCGACGATTTTCGAAAGTTTTGTGAGGAATGATTAGGCTTGATGATTTAGAATATAGTTTCGAAGAAACGGAGTGCATAAAATAGTAAAAGAGTTCGTCAAATCGAACCCTACTTCGAAAACACAAATAGGAGACGTTTGAAGTACGCGCAAAAAACACCTAGTCCCTTTCGACGATTTTCGAAAGTTTTGTGAGGAATGATTAGGCTTGATGATTTAGAATATAGTTTCGAAGAAACGGAGTGCATAAAACAGTAAAAGATTTTGTCAAATCGAACCCTACTTCGGAAACCCAAATCGGGGACGTTTGAAGTACGTGCGAAAAACCCGAGACACTATCGACGATTTTCGAAAGTTTTGTGAGGAATGATTAGGCTTGATGATTTAGATTATAGTTTCGAAGAAACGGAGTGCATAAAACAGTAAAAGAGTTCGTCAAATCGAACCCTACTTCGAAAACACAAA
>NW_019274634.1:0-2287 GCF_002738345.1 Cucurbita maxima | reverse complement strand
TTCAAATCGAACCCTACTTCGGAAACCCAAATCTGGGACGTTTGAAGTACGTGCTAAAAAAACCGAGTCACGGTCGACGTTTTTCGAAAGATTTTTAAGGAATGCTTAGGCTTGATGATTTAGAATAGGATTTCGAAGAAACGGTGTGCATAAAAAAGTAAAAGAGTTCTTAAAATCGAACCCTACTTCGGAAACCCAAGTCTGGGACGTTTGAAGTACGTGTTAAAAAAACCGAGTCACGGTCTTTGTTTTTCGAAAGATTCGTGAGGAATGATTAGGCTTGATGATTTAGAATAGGATTTCGAAGAAACGGTGTGCATAAAATAGTAAAATAGATCTTCAAATCGAACCCTACTTCGGAAACCCAAATCTGAGACGTTTGAAGTACGTGCTTAAAAAACCGAGTCACGGTCGACATTTTTCGAAAGATTTGTGAGGAATGATTAGGCTTGATGATTTAGAATAGGATTTTGAAGAAACGGTGTGCATAAAACAGTAAAAGAATTCTTCAAATCGAACCCTACTTCGGAAACCCAAGTCTGGGACGTTTGAAGTACGTGTTAAAAAAACCGAGTCACGATCTTTGTTTTTCGAAAGATTTGTGAGGAATGATTAGGCTTGATGATTTAGAATAGGATTTCGATGAAACGGTGTGCATAAAACAGTAAAATAGTTCTTCAAATCGAACCCTACTTCGGAAACCCAAATCTGGGACGTTTGAAGTGCGTGCTAAAAAAACCGAGTCACGGTCGACGATTTTCGAAAGATTTTTAAGGAATGGTTAGGCTTGATGATTTAGAACAGGATTTCGAAGAAACGGTGTGCATAAAACAGTAAAAGAGTTCTTAAAATCGAACCCTACTTCGGAAACCCAAGTCTGGGACGTTTGAAGTACGTGTTAAAAAAACCGAGTCACGGTCTTTGTTTTTCGAAAGATTTGTGAGGAATGATTAGGCTTATTGATTTAGAATAGGATTTCGAAGAAACGGTGTGCATAAAACAGTAAAATAGTTCTTCAAATCAAACCCTACTTCGGAAACCCAAATCTGGGACGTTTGAAGTACGTGCTAAAAAAACCGATTCACGGTCGACGTTTTTCGAAAGATTTTTAAGGAATGGTTAGGCTTGATGATTTAGAATAGGATTTTGAAGAAACGGTGTGCATAAAACAGTAAAATAGTTCTTAAAATAGAAACCTACTTCGGAAACCCAAGTCTGGGACGTTTGAAGTACGTGCTAAAAAAACCGATTCACGGTCGACGTTTTTCGAAAGATTTTTGAGGAATGGTTAGGCTTGATGATTTAGAATAGGATTTTGAAGAAACGGTGTGCATAAAACAGTAAAATAGTTCTTAAAATAGAAACCTACTTCGGAAACCCAAGTCTGGGACGTTTGAAGTACGTGTTAAAAAAACCGAGTCACGGTCTTTGTTTTTCGAAAGATTTGTGAGGAATGATTAGGCTTGATGATTTAGAATAGGATTTCGAAGAAACGGTGTGCATAAAACAGTAAAATAGTTCTTCAAATCGAACCCTACTTCGGAAACCCAAGTCTGGGACGTTTGAAGTACGTGTTAAAAAAACCGAGTCACGGTCTTTGTTTTTCGAAAGATTTGTGAGGAATGATTAGGCTTGATGATTTAGAATAGGATTTCGAAGAAACGGTGTGCATAAAACAGTAAAATAGTTCTTCAAATCGAACCCTACTTCGGAAACCCAAATCTGAGACGTTTGAAGTACGTGCTTAACAAACCGAGTCACGGTCGACATTTTTCGAAAGATTTGTGAGGAATGATTAGGCTTGATGATTTAGAATAGGATTTCGATGAAACGGTGTGCATAAAACAGTAAAATAGTTCTTCAAATCGAACCCTACTTCGGAAACCCAAGTCTCGGACGTTTGAAGTACTTGCTAAAAAAACTGACTCACGGTCGACGTTTTTCGAAAGATTTTTGAGGAATGGTTAGGCTTGATGATTTAGAATAGGATTTCGATGAAACGGTGTGCATAAAACAGTAAAATAGTTCTTCAAATCGAACCCTACTTCGGAAACCCAAATCTGGGACGTTTGAAGTACGTGCTAAAAAAACCGAGTCACGGTCGACGTTTTTCGAAAGATTTTTGAGGAATGGTTAGGCTTGATGATTTAGAATAGATTTTGAAGAAACGGTGTGCATAAAACAGTAAAAGAGTTCTTAAAATCGAACCCTACTTCGAAAACCCAAGTCTGGGACGTTTGAAGTACGTGTTAAAAAAACCGAGTCACGGTCTTTGTTTTTCGAAAGA
>NW_019274633.1:0-2288 GCF_002738345.1 Cucurbita maxima | reverse complement strand
ACGTTTCTCGAAACTTTTGTTGGGAATGTTTAGTCTTGATGATTTAGAATAGAATGTCGAAGAAACGGTGTGTAGAAAAAAAGTAAAAGAGTGCTTAAAATCGAAGCCGTAATTTGTGAACCCTAATTTAGGAGGTTTGAACCACATGATAAAAAAACTGAGTAGCGAATGGCGTTTTTCGAAATTCCTGCTCGGAGTGATTGGGAATAATGATTTAGAATAGAATTTTGAAGAAATGGAGTGCATAAAACAGTAAAAGAGTGTTTTAAATCGATTCCCTAACCTGGTTAGTTAGACGGACGTGCGAAAAAAACTGTGTTACGGTGGACGTTTCTCGAAACATTTGTTGGGAATGTTTAGTTTAGTCTTGAAGATTTAGAATAGAATGTCGAAGAAACGGAGTGTAGAAAAATAGTGCTGAAAATCGAAACCGTAATTTGTAAACCCTATCCAGGACGTTTGAACCACGTGATAAAAAAACTGAGTAGCGGTCGGCGTTTTTCGAAATTTTTGCTCGGAGTGATCGGGAATCACGATTTAGAATAGAATTTTGAAGAAATGGAGTGCATAAAACAGTAAAAGAGTGTTTTAAATCGATTCCCTAACCAGGTTAGTTAGACGGACGTGCGAAAAAAATCGTGTCACGGTCGACGTTTCTCGAAACTTTTTTTGGGAATGTTTAGTCTCTATTATTGGGAATAGAATGTCGAAGAAACGGAGTGTAGAAAAAAAGTAAAAGAGTGCTTAAAATGGAAGCCCTAATTTGTGAACCCTAGTCTAGAAGGTTTGAACCACATGATAAAAAAACTGAGTAGTGGATGGCGTTTTTTGAAATTCAAGCTCGGAGTGATCGGGAATAATGATTTAGAATAGAATTTTGAAGAAATGGAGTGCATAAAACAGTAAAAGAGTGCTTTAAATCGATTCCCTAACCTGGTTAGTTAGAAGTACGTGCTAAAAAAACCGTGTCACGGTCGACGTTTCTCAAAACTTTTGTTGGGAATGTTTAGTCTTGATGATTTAGAATTGAATGTCGAAGAAACGGTGTGAAGAAAGAAGTAACAGAGTGCTTAAAATCGTAGCCGTAATTTGTGAGAATGTCGAAGAAACGGTGTGAAGAAAGAAGTAACAGAGTGCTTAAAATCGTAGCCGTAATTTGTGAACCCTAATCTAGTAGGTTTGAACCACATGATAAAAAAACTGAGTAGCGAATGGCGTTTTTCGAAATTCCAGCTCGGAGTGATCGGGAATAATGATTTAGAATAGAATTTTGAAGAAATGGAGTGCATAAAACAGTAAAAGAGTGTTTTAAATCGATTCCCTAACCTGGTTAGTTAGACGGACGTGCGAAAAAAATCGTGTCACGGTCGACGTTTCTCGAAACTTTTGTTGGGAATGTTTAGTTTATTCTTGATGATTTAGAATAGAATGTCGAAGAAACGGAGTGTAGAAAAATAAGGCTTAAAATCGAAACCCTAATTTCTGAACCCTAATCCAGGAAGTTTGAACCACGTGATAAAAAAACTGAGTAGCGGTCGGCGTTTTTCGAAATTCCTGCTCGGAGTGATCGGGAATAATGATTTAGAATAGAATTTTGAAGAAATGGAGTGCATAAAACAGTAAAAGAGTGCTTTAAATCGATTCCCTAACCTGGTTACTTTGAAGTACGTGCTAAAAAAACTGTGTCACGGTCGACGTTTCTCGAAACTTTTGTTGGGAATGTTTAGTTTAGTCTTGATGATTTAGAATAGAATGTCAAAGAAACGGAGTGTAGAAAAATAGTACTTAAAATCGAAACCCTAATTTGTGAACCCTAATCCAGGAAGTTTGAACCACGTGATAAAAAAACTGAGTAGCGGTCGGCGTTTTTCCAAATTCCTGCTCCGAGTGATCGGGAATAATGATTTAAAATAGAATTTTGAAGAAATGGAGTGCATAAAACAGTAAATGAGTGCTTTAAATCGATTCCCTAACCTGGTTAGTTAGAAGTACGTGCTAAAAAAACCGTGTCACGGTCGACGTTTCTCGAAACTTTTGTTGGGAATGTTTAGTCTTGATGATTTAGAATAGAATGTCGAAGAAACGGTGTGAAGAAAAAGTAACAGAGTGCTTAAAATCGTAGCCGTAATTTGTGAACCCTAATCTAGGAGGTTTGAACCAAATGATAAAAAAACTGAGTAGCGAATGGCGTTTTTCGAAATTCCTGCTCGGAGTGATCGGGAATAATGATTTAGAATAGAATTTTGAAGAAACGGAGTGCATAAAACAGTAAAAGAGTGCTTTAAATT
>NW_019274632.1:0-2289 GCF_002738345.1 Cucurbita maxima | reverse complement strand
ATGCATCCCTTCCAGAAGTCGGGGTTTGTTGCACGTATTAGCTCTAGAATTACTACGGTTATCCGAGTAGCAAATACCATCAAACAAACTATAACTGATTTAATGAGCCATTCGCTGTTTCACAGTCTGAATTAGTTCATACTTACACATGCATGGCTTAATCTTTGAGACAAGCATATGACTACTGGCAGGATCAACCAGGTAGCATTCCAACACGATGTTGCAAACCGGCATGCCACCACATTTCACCACCCTCCCCCTCCAAATGGAGCGTGAGAGAGGCAACAGCGGCGGCAACGCAAGAGCAAGCGTCATTCTTTCATGCTTCGTTTAGCAATAATACATAGGCAACATTGTTCCAGGGGTTTTCCCAAGCACATCATGCCGCCAGATGCACGGCGTCCGAGAGTGCAAGCAACCGACACACATTTCGCAACAACCCATTCAAAAGGTTTGAAGCGATATGCAAAGCGGGCTTCCAAGTTCGTCATGCACCCAACAAGGGTGCCGACAGAAAGGGACTAACAAGACTCGATGCCTACCGGTGCACGAGGTAATCTGTGCAAGAACCAACGGACTACGATCACTCAAAATACTTTGGGACACACCAATGAGGAGGGGATGTCACCTACAGTTTGATGCCCGAGCATCAAGCCTACAGACCCAAGCAACCAAATCGCCACTCATGCGCCGTACGCTAAAACGACCTTGGACGACGATCGACTATTCACACCCACTGCGAGCGGGGGTTCAAAATCATCATTCGAAGCCAAGCCCAAAGCGTCGTGCGCGGTCAGGCCATCAACCATCCTAGAGACGGCCCGAGTTTGAAGGAAGCATCGCAACCATCCGTGCAAAGCGAGGCTCACGTCGCACGCCCGAAGGCACTTGACACCGCCCAACCGTGCACGTTCTGCCAACACGCAACCTTCAAAACATAGGGCTGCCCCAAGGATGGCCCGACGGCGTCACCACAACGCCGCACGCTCGACGAGGCTCATGTTGGACGCCCGAAGGCACCCAACTTTACCCCACCTTGCACGCTTTGTCGTCGTTCCGACCATCCACCATCCCAAAGGCAGCACAAGTTCGAAGGCCACATTCCATGCTCAACTAGTCTCATGTCGCACGCCCAAAGGCACGCGATTCCAACCAGCCGAACATGTTCTGGCACCACAGGCCTTCGAAACATAGGGCTGCCCCAAGGATGGCCCGACGGCGTCACCACAACGCCGCACGCTCGACGAGGCTCATGTTGGACGCCCGAAGGCACCAGACTCCACCCCACCTTGCACGCTTTGTCGTCGTTCCGACCATCCACCATCCCGAAGGCAGCACAAGTTAGAAGGCCACATTCCATGCTCAACTAGTCTCATGTCGAACNAGAAGGCCACATTCCATGCCCAACTAGTCTCATGTCGCACGCCCAAAGGCACCCGATTCCAACCAGCCGAACATGTTCTGGCACCACACGCCTTCAAAACATTGGGCTGCCCCAAGGATGGCCCGACTGCGTCACCACAACGCCGCACGCTCGACGAGGCTCATGTTGGACGCCCGAAGGCACCCAACTCCACCCCACCTTGCACGCTTTGTCGTCGTTCCGACCATCCACCATCCCGAAGGCAGCACAAGTTAGAAGGCCACATTCCATGCCCAACTAGTCTCATGTCGCACGCCCAAAGGCACCCGATTCCAACCAGCCGTACATGTTCTGGCACCACACGTTTTCAAAACATAGGCCTGCCCCAAGGATGGCCCGACGGCGTCACCACAACGCCGCACGCTCGACGAGGCTCATGTTGGACGCCCGAAGGCACCCAACTCCACCCCACCTTGCACGCTTTGTCGTCGTTCCGACCATCCACCATCCCGAAGGCAGCACAAGTTAGAAGGCCACATTCCATGCTCAACTAGTCTCATGTCGCACGCCCAAAGGCACCCGATTCCAACCAGCCGAACATGTTCTGGCACCACACGCCTTCAAAACATAGGGCTGCCCCAAGGATGGCCCGACGGCGTCACCACAACGCCGCACGCTCGACGAGGCTCATGTTGGACGCCCGAAGGCACCCAACTCCACCCCACCTTGCACGCTTTGTCGTCGTTCCGACCATCCACCATCCCGAAGGCAGCCCAAGTTAGAAGGCGACATTCCATGTCCAACTAGTCTCATGTCGCACGCCCACGGTCGTTTGACTCCGCCCCACCAAGCATGTTCTGCCACCACGCAGCCTTCAAAACATAGGGCTGGCCCAAGGAAGGGAGGCATGCCACAACGACGTCCCA
>NW_019274631.1:2076-2291 GCF_002738345.1 Cucurbita maxima | reverse complement strand
TGGCCGAAATACATGCCATCAGTACAGATGAACCGAACACCTTTGCCGAAGCAGAAAAGAACCCGTGCTGGCTGAAGGCAATGCAGGAGGAGATGACATCCATCACCAAAAACCAGACGTGGAGTCTGGAGGATATGCCGCCGGGACACCAAGCCATAGGGCTCAAATGGGTCTTCAAACTGAAGCGCAACGAAAAAGGAGAAGTTGTGAAGCAG
>NW_019274631.1:0-2034 GCF_002738345.1 Cucurbita maxima | reverse complement strand
AAGAGGTATTTGCGCCAGTGGCAAGGTTAGAATCCGTTCGTTTCTTGCTGGCAATTGCAGCACATTACTATTGGGAGGGTCACCATATGGACGTAAAGTCTTCTTTCCTTAACGAAGAGCTGAAGGAGACTTTTATGTCCGACAACCACCTGGCTTCCTTGACAACAACAACCCCAATAAAGTATTGCGCCTGTACAAGGCACTCTACGGGCTTTGACAAGCTCCACGAGCCTGGAACGCGAAGCTCGACAGTACCTTACTGTCACTGAAATTCAAACGTTGCGCCTCTAAGCATGGCATGTACACGCACGGCCATGACAAGAAGCGACTAATCGTGGGAGTGTACGTCGACGACCTCATAATTACAGGAGGTGACATGGAAGTACTCAGAAGGTTCAAGAAGGAGATGTCAAAAACTTCGAGATGAGCGATCTCGGCGTGCTCAGCTACTATCTCGGTATCGAAGTGCAACAGAATTCTACCGGCATCTCCATCTGCCAAAATGCATACTCAAAGAAGCTGTTGGACACAACTGGACTTGTGGACAGTAATCCTACAAGGACGCCAATGGAGGCCCGACTTCAACTAAGGAAGGCCAACACTACGACGACAGTCGACTCCACCAATTACCGCAGCATTGTCGGGAGTCTGCGCTATCTGGTAAACTCTCGTCCTGATCTTGCTTATTTTGTTGGATATGTGAGCCGGTTTATGGAAGCACCTAGGGAGGAGCATTTAGTGGCTGTCAAGCGCATCCTGCGCTATGTAGCCGGAACCAGAGGCTGGGGTGTAAGATACTGCGCAGGGAGCGGAAAGGAGAAACTCAAGCTAGTCGGCTACAGTGATAGTGACATGGCTGGTGACGTTGATGATCGTAAGAGCACTAGCGGAATGATCTACTTTCTCTCAGGCGGCGCAATCTGCTGGCAATCAACAAAACAGAAGGTAGTTGCTTTGTCTTCCTGCGAAGCAGAATACATCGCCGCTTCGATGGCAGCAACACAAGGGATCTGGCTTGCGCGACTAATGGAAGAACTCATCGGGAGAGAAAGTGATCCACCAATGCTATACGTAGACAACAAAGCTACGATCTCCCTGATCAAAAATCTAGTTTTGCATGAACGAAGCAAGCACATAGAAATCAGATTCCACTACATTCGAGAATGTGCAGATCGAGGGCTCATCAAAATTCATTACATCCGAACAGAGGAACAACTTGGAGACATCTTCACCAAGTCCCTGGCGCGGGTGAAATTTGAAGAACTACGCTCAAAGATCGGAGTTCAAATAGTAAGATAGATATACTACAGGTTTTAGGAGGAGATTGTTAGATAAAACCTGAGTTTTTACAGTTTTTCTTTATTCACACGATTTCAGAAAATCTCCGTTTGACCATTTGACAAAACACGTCGAATGAATCACCAAAATTTTAGACGGAAATTTTGTAGGGAGTGGCACAGATTTAGTTGGCCACTCTTCAGCCATATTTAGAATAATTTATATTTTAAATAGGAGATTATTTCAGAATAAATAACAACCTGATTTTGAACGCAGTCAGAATTCAGTTATTCTCTCTCTCCTTTTTTACCCATTTTTCTTCCAACAACCAATTTCCTCTCACCGAATAATACAACAATGACATCGTATGACCGTTCGTCAAACACATGTCTATGATGAAAAATTGAAAATTGCTCAAAATATACTATAGGGGTACCATGGTGTCAGCTCTCCACCACCTCTGGGCCATGTGGCCTAAGCGAGCTACCCTGTGGCACATACGTGTGTCACAGTATGGGTGAGCGTGTCAAGACGAGTGTCGAAGGTTGCTATATAGACCTGTTATCCGATACGGTATACGTAAATGACATGGAACTGGCACGGGAGAGCTAATGCCTTGATAGAACTTCGATGGATGGATGTTTGGGACATTCCAATGAGATGAGCGACATGTGGGTCCGTTCTCAATGGCATGGGCGAGGGAGTTGCGATGGCCGACGACACCCCGAGACTAAAGATGGTGTCAAGACATATGGG
>NW_019274630.1:827-2292 GCF_002738345.1 Cucurbita maxima | reverse complement strand
ACAGAGTGCATCAAAACAGTAAAAGAGTGCTTCAAATCGAACCCTATTTCGAAAACCCTAATCAGAGACGTTTGAAGTACGTGCTAAAAAAACCGAGTCACGGTCGACGTTTTTCAAAACTTTTGTGAGGAATAATTTGGCTTGATCGTGTAGAATAGAATTTCCAACAAACGGAGTTCATCAAAACAGTAAAAGAGTGCTTCAAATCGAACTCTATTTCGAAAACCCTAATTAGGGACGTTTGAAGTACGTGCTAAAAAACCGAGTCACGGTCGACGTTTTTCAAAAAATTTGTGGGGAATGATTTGGCTTGATGATGTAGAATACAACTTCCAACGAACGGAGTGCATCAAAACAGTAAAAGAGTGCTTTAAATCGAAACCTACTTCGGAAACCCAAATCTGGGACGTTTGAAGTACGTGGTAAAAAAACCGCATCACGGTCGACGTTTTTCAAAACATTTGTGGGGAATGATTAGGATTGATGATGAAGAATACAATTTCGAACAAACGGAGTGCATCAAAACAATAAAAGAGTCCTTCAAATCAAACCCTAATTGGAAAACCCAAATCTGGGTCGTTTGAAGTACGTGCTAAAAAACCGAGTCACGGTCAACATTTTTAAAAAGATTTGTGGGGAATGATTAGGCTTGATGATGTAGAATACAACTTCCAACGAACGGAGTGCATCAAAACAATAAAAGAGTCCTTCAAATCAAACCCTAATTGGAAAACCCAAATCTGGGTCGTTTGAAGTACGTGCTAAAAAACCGAGTCACGGTCAACATTTTTAAAAAGATTTGTGGGGAATGATTAGGCTTGATGATTTAGAATAGAATTTTGAAGAAACAGAGTGCATCAAAATAGTAAAAGAGTGCATCAAATCGAACCCTACTTTGGAAACACAAATCTGGGACGTTTGAAGTAGGTGCTAAAAAAACCGAGTCACGGTCGACGTTTTTAGAGTTTTGTGGGGAATGATTAGGCTTGATGATTTAGAATCTGAATTTTGAAGAAACAGAGTGCATCAAAATAGTAAAAGAGTGCTTCAAATCGAACCCTATTTCGAAAACCCTAATCAGAGACGTTTGAAGTACGTGCTAAAAAAACCGAGTCACGGTCGACGTTTTTCAAAACTTTTGTGGGGAATAATTTGGCTTGATGGTGTAGAATAGAATTTCCAACAAACGGAGTTCATCAAAACAGTAAAAGAGTGCTTCAAATCGAACTCTATTTCGAAAACCCTAATTAGGGACGTTTGAAGTACGTGCTAAAAAACCGAGTCACGGTCGACGTTTTTCAAAAAATTTGTGGGGAATGATTTGGCTTGATGATGTAAAATACAACTTCCAACGAACGGAGTGCATCAAAACAGTAAAAGAGTGCTTCAAATCGAAACCTACTTCGGAAACCCAAATCTGGGACGTTTGAAGTACGTGGTAAAAAAACCGCGTCACGGTCGACGT
>NW_019274630.1:0-684 GCF_002738345.1 Cucurbita maxima | reverse complement strand
AACCCAAATCTGGGACGTTTGAAGTACGTGCTAAAAAAACCGAGTCACGGTCAACATTTTTAAAAAGATTTTTGGGGAATGATTAGGCTTGATGATTTAGAATAGAATTTTGAAGAAACAGAGTGCATCAAAACAGTAAAAGAGTGCTTCAAATCGAACCCTATTTCGAAAACCCTAATCAGAGACGTTTGAAGTGCGTGCTAAAAAAACCGAGTCACGGTCGACGTTTTTCAAAACTTTTGTGGGGAATAATTTGGCTTGATGGTGTAGAATAGAATTTCCAACAAACGGAGTTCATCAAAACAGTAAAAGAGTGCTTCAAATCGAACTCTATTTCGAAAACCCTAATTAGAGACGTTTGAAGTACGTGCTAAAAAACCGAGTCACGGTCGACGTTTTTCAAAAAATTTGTGGGGAATGATTTGGCTTGATGATGTAGAATACAACTTCCAACGAACGGAGTGCATCAAAACAGTAAAAGAGTGCTTCAAATCGAAACCTACTTCGGAAACCCAAATCTGGGACGTTTGAAGTACGTGGTAAAAAAACCGCGTCATGGTCGACGTTTTTCAAAACATTTGTGGGGAATGATTAGGATTGATGATGAAGAATACAATTTCGAACAAACGGAGTGCATCAAAACAATAAAAGAGTCCTTCAAATCAAACCCTAATTGGAAAACCC
>NW_019274629.1:0-2226 GCF_002738345.1 Cucurbita maxima | reverse complement strand
TCAAACATAATATTATTAATACACGTTTTGCAGGATCCAAGATACAAGCTATAGATTGCAAAGGGCAAGAACCATGGAGCGAATGGCAAGTGGCTATCTACAATTATTGAAACAAACTAAATTTTAAGTGTTCATTGCAAGTCAAGAGATGACGGTTTGAGCGAGTGCGTTTTGGACAAGCAAGCCCAATTCAACCGGAGCTTCAAAATGAACTTTTGGCGTATGACTTTGTTTTGGTGCAATTTTAATGGTTTGAATGGACATGCTTCATTTGAGAATTTTGGCCCGGGAACTAGTATTGGCTTTCTCCATGGTGTGTGACTTTAAAAACTGCATTTGGGCAGCGTTTCATGATGGATTTTACTTGAAAAATATTCTTTTGGGGATGTTTTTCTATACACCATTGGGAAAAATGAAAAAAAATCTCCCACCGACAAAAACCTGGTTTTTTCTTCTTTTAGGCTTGATTGCTCACCCATTTAGTAACTCAATAGAGTGTTGCTGGGTTTCTTTATAGACCTAAGATTTTGTATATTTGATGTCTATAGTAGAGTGAGGAATTTTCGGGATTTTAGAATTATTTCAATGTTATAATTTGGTCAGAGTTTCGAGCTTCTAATTGCAACGACTCATACCCAAGATTCGAATCTTAATGTTGTACTCAATGGCCATAGCTTTCCCGTGACGATATGGTCAGGTTACTTACTCCTCGCTTCTAAGAGTAAAAACTATCAACACAAACCAACATGAGTTCTTCTAACACGTTTTGTCCTCAATCACGTGTTTGCTACAAAGATTCTCAAAAGACGAACCAACATAAAATTGCTCCAGTTGAATTCAGAGTTCCTATAGTTAAGTCACCTAAAAGGAAAGTGCACCTCGTTGATAAAGGTAGTAACTTTCAATTCTTTTTAAGCTTTTCTCAGTCATCTATACTCTGGGTTGCTTTCCTTCGAATGTCATCGTTATTCATTCATGTACTCTCTTTGTCCAAGACGGGAGGCCACCCCTATGATGCTAGAGATAGGTCCCTAAATAATGATTGCTTGTGTTTGCGTTTGCATGGCCCCCGTATAATGGGGCCACATACTTAGCATTCTTCGAAATACTCAGGCCGTGTGCCACATTATTTTTCAGGTCAAACCAAGGCGCATTTGTACGGTGGATGGCTGCATCACGAGAAGAGACTACTACACGTGCATAGGGTAAACTTTTTAACAAAATAAAACAACCAAAACTTAAAACATATCAACATTATATCAAAATAAAGATGATACAAAGTATTTTAAAACACAACACAATAGTTAAAACACATGTTAAGGGACGGCGCAAAAGGCTTGAGGACGACGGGTGAGGTTTGTCTATGGCACCTGCCCCAGAGTCCACTCCCGACCTCAACCAGCTCCTTATTTCTTGAAAAAAAATGCAGAATAAGGAATGAGTACGAGACTCAGTAAGCAGCCTACTTGTAGGCTCTTAATCGTGTCCTTAATATACTAGGGTACCACACTTTTTCTTTTCTTATTCTTGTTGTAAGTTCTCGTTATGTTTCTCAATTCGTTCTCCATGGCTGTGTTTTCTAGAGAAAAGTTGTTTTAAGCGTTTTTCGAAATATATGTTATAAATGATGTTCATGTGAGTGTACTAGCAATATATATATATATATAGATAAAATAAATAAATAAACCATGAAATAAATAAAGAAATAAACAAACAAAAATAATTATAAAAAATAGTTAAAATAATAATATTAAATAAATAAATAAACAAAAAAAAAGAAAAACAACCTTTCCTCACTCCTCTCCACCAACATCTCATCCCTTTCCACAATTATCTCTCCTCAACCTATTCCAGAAAAAAAAAAAAAAACATAAAAACAACCGTTTGTCATATTTGAGGAAACAAATGACAATGGTCTTTACCGAGTAGAGATTCTCGGGAGACTTAAGTGAAGACACATATGATCAATAAGGTATATATTAAATCTTCATTTTCTTTTATCCTATTTTTTTTAGAGATCACACCCAATTATGGTTAGATGTTCATTAAATTATTACAATGGTTTTGACTATGTGTTCAAGGATATGTTTGAGATAGATTACGAGAAGGATGCACAAAACGAAATGTAACGATAGGAGTAAGATACGTTCATGAAACGTTAAGGTTAGGTTACATACCGGAGTGCTATGGATAGGAGAGATTGATGAAAGAATACGGTTAGGATAT
>NW_019274628.1:0-2294 GCF_002738345.1 Cucurbita maxima | reverse complement strand
TTTTCATCAACATCACAAATGCAGTGCCAATAGTTGCATCGTTCTTGATGCCCAACTTCATTATCCGGCCAAAATACCTTAAACCAAGCATGTCCAAGATTGCTACTAAAATAAAAAGAAAAAGAAACAGAAAGGACAAGGCCTCCAAAAATGCTGGAGTTAATTAAACTTTTAGTTGAACGATATCATTTTATCATTTATTATGCCTTAACCCCATTTCAAGAGACTCCTTAGCTCGAATTGGGTTTCAACGAGAAGATTTAAGTTAGCATTAAAAAAGTATAGTGACTCCGTTTTAAGTCAACTAAACAAGTCATTTTACTATTGGATGTCTAAGGGCTTAATTGAATGACTTCTGTGTTGTATGAATGACACGTATCTTGTGACAGCATCGTAGTTTTATAATGCTATTATTATGCTATGTTATAAAATTATGACTCATATGCCATGCTATGACTCATGTATATTCCACGCAACTTATTTATTTCTCCACTATGCATGGAATTATTTTTCCATTACGCATGTAATTGAATATACATAAGAAAGACAACACAATAAAAAAGATATTTTACAAAATCAATCGGTTCTGGCTCCTCTTATAATATACGTTAAACTCATTTTAAACTTGCATTAATAGTAAAACCAAAATTAATTAGTTATGCACTTAATTAGACACTCATTGTTATTAATGCATGATACATTATATTATCTAAACTCATTAATAACAAGTTTTTGAGTAGGCTCAAATACTTACCGTGTCCTCTTCCCTTTCTTCTCGACTTGTCCTCTCGTTTTTATGGTGTTTTAACGTCATAGAGTTTTCTACAATGCATATCCATTATGTTTCCATTTTTCTGAAACCTATATCCCATTTGTAATGAAAATACATCCAAAACTAGGGTTATTGAGCTTACTATTATGTATCTTGTGCCCTTGTCGTGTTATTTCCTTGCTACAATCTCCCTCGTACTGTGTCCACGCATGTCTTTTAGTCTTCGTCCGCTTACGCTCGTTGGAAAAATACAACTACCTTTTTGTTTTCTCCTCGTTCTCTCTGTTACTAACTCTTTTCTCATGCAGTAGCGTTTTGTAGAGGTCGGGGGAGAGCGTGTCCGAGAGGAGAGCGAGAATTCTTGTGCCTCGCTAGAATTCTCCAGACTTTTCCGGTGACTAAGTTTTTTTTTATGGTCGTTACAAAGTTTGTCAAAGTCAACCAAGAGGCAAAAAAAAAAAAAATTATTTTGACCCTACATTGATGAACCCTAATTAGCTGTTAATGGGGAGGAAAAATAAAAAAAGAGTAGAGAGAAATCAAAGAGGAGGCTTTATGGTTTTGAACGAGGAGTAGAGAGGGAAAACTAAAATTTCAGTTTTCTCTTAGACCGCAAGTGTTTTTTGGTATTAGATTATAATTTTTTATTATGTTGTTCTCTTGGAGGAGTTTCGCTGAAGATTCATGAAGAACACCAGAGTTAATTCAAATTAGAAGACGACGTTCCGATGTACATCAAGAATTGTAAGATTTATAGTTTTGGATCATCTTTAGATACAGATATTCCATGAAGAAATCGAGTCCTAAAAAGCTCAAGAATTGGCTGCCCAACAAAAAGTTCTTTGGTTTGAATTCTGGCGACAAAAAGTTTTGCGGTGAACTTTGTTGAACACAACTCTTTGTGGGAAACACTCGCACTATTTATTAAGACCAATCTAGAAGAGATTACAACACAATTTGTATAATACTACTGCATTGTTGGTTGTATTTCTTGAGATGAAAACCTAAATAGGGTGGATGGTATTTATACTCTATGATAGTCCATCTATTTCTAAAATTTCTCACCCTTTTCTCCTAAAATATCTAAATCATTTTTTCTAAATATTAGGTATATTTATTTAAAAAATCACTAATTATTTCGGTAACATAAACATACAAGGACTCATACAATGGTTGAGTTTAACCCTATTGGGATAGTGATATATTTTAACACTCACCATCAACACTAGTTCTCATTCGTCGCACCATGTTGAGCTGGCAACGTAAGCTCTCATGTGAGCCATTTTGTAAACAAGTATATCAATTGGTCTTCTACATCTTGAATTCTTCCTTTAGGACTTTTGCTCTAATGAAATGGTAGTCCACCTCTAAATTTTTTGTTCTAGCATGAAACACAGTATTTTCTACTAGACAAATCGCAAATTGGTTATCGCAATTAAGTGGTATTGGATAGTAAATTTTTTTGTGCCAATCTTCCATCAAGAGTTTCAGCTATGAACTTTCCTGAGCTACTTCAGCTGCT
>NW_019274627.1:0-2295 GCF_002738345.1 Cucurbita maxima | reverse complement strand
ATATCTATGACATAACCCTATTAAAGGTTCAAAGTTCATAAAAGTCTTTTTAATCTAAGATACTATTGAACTTAATCATTATAGTGACTCTCAAACCAAGTTCATAAGAGTCTTTTGAATTTAAGATGCTTTTGAACTCATCCATTATAGTGCTTCTCAAACCTAGGTAAAGTTTAAATATGAAACTATAAAATAAAAGAAATAAGAAAATAAAACTTCATTGTCGAGAATCAAACTCGGGTCTCCTCGATGAAAGCAAGATCTTCTATGTAATGTCTAACTCTTCGACACATTTTTTTATGAGTGTGATAGAGTTCTCAGAGCTATCGCCACGTTTCTTGTTCTTCGATCGTGTGTCTCTTTCTTCAAAAGAGTCAACATCAAACATTAGGTCTTTGATTGGAAACCCATCCAGGGGAGCGGCGATTGCTTCAATTCCATCAATGGTCTTCCCATGATTTTTTGGTGCATGACTAGTTTTTTATACAATTCACCTTCGAGCACCACCATAGTTTTGCATTGTCCATGAGATGCATTGTGGGCCAACGTAACTCTCAAGTCTTCTGAGTAAGTTCCTATAGTCTTGAAGTATAATATCAAAACATATTAACGTATTTGATATGTTAAATATTAAAATAATTGACGTGTATCTTAAACATTAAATAAAAATATATATTTGAAATTTGAATGAGATTCATATTAATTAAACATATATTATGATATTCTACGACATTTTAATATTATTTAAATAAGATATTATATCTTAATGTATTAGGTATTCAAATATATAATTTGACAGAAATTATCACAAGTTCACCGTAAATAGAACCCTAGGGTTAAGTAAAAAAGAATCAAACACTAAATACTTTGAAATTTTAGCTTATATTTTGTAGAGGAAGCTGATAAGGTCTTCAAAGAGCATGTGGTCGTGTCTGACATTTTAGGTTAACAACACGTTAAAAAGAAACCAGAAATTCTGATCCTGGTAATTAACTACAAACCTTTGAATAAGGTTTTAGAATAAATAAGATATCCAATCCAAATAAAAAATGATTTGATAAAAAGACTTTAAATCGAATGTTTTTATAAAATTCGATATGAAATTGGGACTTCAAAAAATTATAATTTCCTAAAAGGACAAATATAAAATAGCATTGAATGTCCAGTTTAGAAAATATAAGAGGAACGTCGTGCGATTTAGGCTAAAAAACACTCCATCCGAATTTCAGATGATTATGAATGATATTTTCAATCCTTTCAAAAAATCTCAATAGTTTATATTGATGATGTGTTGATATTTTCTAAAACCATTAAGATCAACACTTTAAACATCTACATACATTCATTAATGTAATCAAAAGAAATCAGCTAGTTGTGTCCATACCCAAAATCAAATAATATCAAACTCAGATCAGTTTCTTAGATTTTAAATTTATTTGAGCCTTTATAAAACTCATCCAATGGTCCATTGAGTTTAACTTTCGTGATGACGTATCATAGAAAAGCCAACTTCAAAAAAAATTTAGGTTCCCTCAATTATGTGATAAATCCTTCAAGATATCAGGCACATTTACAAATGTCTTGATGAGTGTCTTGAAAATAATAATAAGTCTTGATTTGTAAAGGATATCTCTACCACCCAAAAAAATCAAATCATTAGTCAAATAAACTCTCTACTTAAGTCTTATTGACCCAAGGGCAGATCTCATAGTGAAACGTGACGCATCAAATATCAGATATGGAGGTATCTAAAATCGTCAAAGAGGACAGGGAATCAATTATCATATTTCATTCAAAAGCCTCTAATAATACCATACAAATTACAAAACAGTAAAATATATATATATATATATATTATTACCATTGTACTCCGTGCACAACAATTTTAAAGGAAATTTAAAATAAATCCAGCGTATTTGTCATACTTTTAAGTTCAATTACAATAAATCAAGAAAAGAATTGAGTGGCAATAAAATATCACTTGACATTGGAATGTAATTTGAAGACTTTTTATCTTTGGGAGTTGAATTACATTTAAGATTATTTATGTTATGTCTTATTTTCTTCAATTTGTATTTAATAGCTTTGGGTAGTTTGTAGATGAACTACATTATGTTTGAATTATCTTTTTAGCCTATTTAAATGCTTGTAGTATTCATGTTTGAAAACATTGTGGAATACAGAAACTTTGTGTTTGAAACTATTTTGGTGTTATGTTTCTTTCAAACCTTGTTTTAGGTTTGGTGTTAAAATCTATTCATTAGATTAGTTATGATCAAGCTAATTCTTGAGTGA
>NW_019274626.1:660-2296 GCF_002738345.1 Cucurbita maxima | reverse complement strand
AATTTGGCTTCGATTTTAAGCACTGTTTTACTGTTTTTCCACACTCCGTTTATTCGACATTCTATTCTAAATAATCAATACTAATCATTCCACACAAAAGTTTCGAGAAACGTCGACCGTGACGCGGGTTTTTTAGCACGTACTTGTAACGTCCAAGGTTAGGGAATCGATTTTAAGCACTCTTTTACTGTTTTATGCACTCCGTTTCTTCCAAATTCTATTCTAAATCATTATTCTCGATCACTCCCAACAGGAATTTCGGAAAACGCCGACCGCTACTCAGTTTTTTTAGCAGGTGGTTAAAACGTCCTGGATTATGGTTCACAAAATAGGGCTTCGATTTTAAGCACTCTTTTACTGTCTTTCCACACTCCGTTTATTCGACATTCTATTCTAAATCAACAATACTCAACATTCCACACAAAAGTTTCGAGAAACGTCGACCGTGACGCGGTTTTTTTAGCACGTACTTGTAACGTCCAAGGTTAGGGAATCGATTTTAAGCACTCTTTTACGGTTTTATGCACTCCGTTTCTTCCAAATTCTTTTCTAAATCATTATGCTCGATCACTCCCAACTGGAATTTCGAAAAATGCCGACCGCTACTCGGTTTTTTTTGCACGTGGTTAAAACATCCTGGATTATGGTTCACAAAATTTGGCTTCGATTTTAAGCACTCTTTTACTGTTTTTCCACACTCCGTTTATTCGACATTCTATTCTAAATAATCAATACTAAACATTCCACACAAAAGTTTCGAGAAACGTCGACCGTGACGCGGTTTTTTTAGCACGTACTTGTAACGTCCAAGGTTAGGGAATCGATTTTAAGCACTCTTTTACGGTTTGATGCACTCCGTTTCTTCCAAATTCTATTCTAAATCATTATTCTCGATCACTACCAACAGGAATTTCGAAAAATGCCGACCGCTACTCAGTTTTTTTAGCAAGTGGTTAAAACATCCTGGATTATGGTTCACAAAATTTGGCTTCGATTTTAAGCACTCTTTTACTGTCTTTCCACACTCCGTTTATTCGACATTCTATTCTAAATAATCAATACTAAACATTCCACACAAAAGTTTCGAGAAACGTCGACCGTGACGCGGTTTTTTTAGCACGTACTTGTAACGTCCAAGGTTAGGGAATCGATTTTAAGCACTCTTTTACGGTTTTATGCACTCCGTTTCTTCCAAATTCTATTCTAAATCAATATTCTCGATCACTCCCAACAGGAATTTCGGAAAACGCCGACCGCTACTCAGTTTTTTTAGCACGTGGTTAAAACGTTTTGGATTATGGTTCACAAAACAGGGCTTCGATTTTAAGCACTCTTTTACTGTATTTCCACACTCCGTTTATTCGACATTCTATTCTAAATCAACAATACTCAACATTCCACACAAAAGTTTCGAAAAACGTCCACTGCTTCTCAGTTTTTTTAGCAGGTGGTTAAAACGTCCTGGATTAAGGTGGTTAAAACGTCCTAGATTATGGTTCACAAAATAGAGCTTCGATTTTAAGCACTCTTTTACTGTTTTTCCACACTGCGTTTATTCGACATTCTATTCTAAATCATCAAAACTAAACATTCCACTGCTACTCAGTTTTTTTAGCAGGTGGTTAAAACGTCCTAT
>NW_019274626.1:0-259 GCF_002738345.1 Cucurbita maxima | reverse complement strand
TTATTCTCGATCACTCCCAACTGGAATTTCGAAAAATGCCGACCGCTACTCAGTTTTTTTTGCACGTGGTTAAAACGTCCTGGATTATGGTTCACAAAATAGGGCTTCGATTTTAAGCACTCTTTTACTGTCTTTCCACATTCCGTTTATTCGACATTCTATTCTAAATAATCAATACTAAACATTCCACACAAAAGTTTCGAGAAACGTCGACCGTGACGCGGTTTTTTTAGCACGTACTTGTAACGTCCAAGGTTAG
>NW_019274625.1:0-2298 GCF_002738345.1 Cucurbita maxima | reverse complement strand
AGGAATGATAAGACTTGATGATTTAGAATATTATTTCTAAGAAATGGAGTGCATAAAACAGTAAAAGAGTTCTTCAGATCGAACCCTTCTTCGGAAACCCAAACAGGGAAGTTGTTAGTGAGTGTTAAAACAACACAGTCACAGTCGACGTTTTTCGAAAATTTTGGTAGGAATGATAAGGCTTGATGATTTAGAATATTTTTCTAAGAAACGTAGTGTATACAACAGTAAAAGAGTTCTTTAACTCGAACCCTTCTTCAGAAACCAAAACAGGGAAGTTGTTAGTACGTGCCGAAAAAACAGAGTCACAGTTGACGTTTTTCGAAATTTTTCTGATGAATGATAAGGCTTGATGATTTAGAATATTATTTCTAAGAAACGGAGTGCATAAAACAGTAAAAGAGTTCTTCAAATCGAACCCTACTTCGGAAACCTAAATCTGGGAAGTTTGAAGTACGTGCTAAAAAAACCGAGTTAGAGTCGACGTTTTTCGAAAGTTTTGTGAGGAATGATCAGGCTTGATGATTTAGAATATTACTTCTAAGAAACGGAGTGCATAAAACAGTAAAAGACTTCTTCAAATCGAACCCTACTATGGAAACCCAAATCTGGGAAGTTTGAAGTACGTGCTAAAAAAACCGAGTCACGGTCGAACCCTACTATGGAAACCCAAATCTGGGAAGTTTGAAGTACGTGCTAAAAAAACCGAGTCACGGTCGACGTTTTTCGAAAGTTTGGTGAGGAATGATAAGGCTTCATTATTTTGAATATTATTTCTAACAAAACGGAGTGCATAAAACAGTAAACGAGTTCTTTAACTCGAACTCTCCTTCGGAAACACAAACAGGGAAGTTGTTAGTACGTGCTAAAAAAACCGAGTCACAGTCAATGTTTTTCGAAATTTTTGGTAGGAATGATAAGGCTTGATGATTTAGAATATTATTTCTAAGAAACGGAGTGCATAAAATAGTAAAAGAGTTCTTCAGATCGAACCCTTTTTCGGAAACCCAAATAGGGAAGTTGTTAGAACGTGCTAAAAAAACAGATTCAGAGTCGACGTTTTTCAAAATTTTTTTGATGAATGATAAGGCTTGATGATTTAGAATATTATTTCTAAGAAACGGTGTGCATAAAACAGTAAAAGAGTTCTTCAAATCGAACCCTTCTTCGGAAACCCAAACAGGGAACTTGTTAGTACATGCTAAAAAAACCGAGTCACAGTCGACGTTTTTCGAAAATTTTGGTAGGAATGATAAGGCTTGATGATTTAGAATATTTTTCTAAGAAACGTAGTGCATAAAACAGTAAAAGAGTTCTTCAGATCGAACCCTTCTTCGAAAACCCAAATAGGGAAGTTGTTAGTACGTGCCGAAAACACAGAGTCACAGTTGACGATTTTCGAAATTTTTTTGAAGAATGATAAGGCTTGATGATTTAGAATATTATTTCTAAGAAATGGAGTGCATAAAAAACTAAATGAGTTCTTCAAATCGAACCCTTCTTCGGAAACCCAAACAGGAAACTTGTTAGTACGTGCTAAAAAAACCGAGTCACAGTCGACGTTTTTCGAAATTTTTGGTAGGTATGATCAGGCTTGATGATTTAGAATATTATTTCTTAGAAACGGAGTGCATAAAACAGTAAAAGAGTTCTTCAGATCGAACCCTTCTTCGGAAACCCAAACAGGGAAGTTTGTAGTACGTGCTAAAAAAGCCGAGTCACGGACGACGTTTTTCGAAATTTTTGGTAGGTATGATAAGGCTTGATGACTTAGAATATTATTTCTTAGAAACGGAGTGCATAAAACAGTAAAAGAGTTCTTCAAATCGAACCCTTCTTCGGAAACCCAAACAGGAAACTTGTTAGTACGTGCTAAAAAAACCGAGTCACAGTCGACGTTTTTCGAAATTTTTGGTAGGAATGATCAGGCTTGATGATTTAGAATATTATTTCTTAGAAACGGAGTGCATAAAACAGTAAAAGAGTTCTTCATATCGAACACTTCTTCGGAAACCCAAACAAGGAAGTTTTTAGTACGTGCTAAAAAAACCGAGTTAGAGTCGACGTTCTTCTTCGGAAACCCAAACAAGGAAGTTTTTAGTACGTGCTAAAAAAACCGAGTTAGAGTCGACGTTTTTCGAAAGTTTTGTGAGGAATGATCAGGCTTGATTATTTAGAATATTATTTCTAAGAAACAGAGTGCATAAAACAGTAAAAGACTTCTTCAAATCGAACCCTACTTTGGAAACCCAAACAGGGATGTTTTTAGTACGTCCTAAAATAACCGAGTCACGGTCG
>NW_019274624.1:0-2301 GCF_002738345.1 Cucurbita maxima | reverse complement strand
TCAATTATGACACTTTTTTTTTCATGTATTAATAATTATATATATGGTATGGTGATCATATTTGTTGTTTATGAATAAATTATTGAGTGATTTTCCCTTTTTTTTTAATAAAATATTAAGTGGTTTTTGTTGATAAATAATCTAATTTTTAATAACTTTTAAAAAATTGAAATTAAAATTAAGTATAATTTTAATATGAAATTATAATTATTTTGAAAGATTTATAAAAAATAAAACTAATTTTTAGTTTTAAAAGTTGGGTATTTTTTAAATAATTAAAAAATTAAGGAGTAATTTTCATAATTAAACTTTTATTTTTAAAAATCTACTTGAAAAGAAATACAGCAGAGAGAGAGAGAGAAAAAACGGGAGACGCACGGCGGAGAGTTTCCCATTGCCATGTGATTGTGGGGTCCGCCACCGCGCACTTTACACGTAGGACCTCGAGGGGCAGATGTAACGTGATTGGTACAAGCATGTTCCAGATCCCACGTGGGGCTACTTTCGTCTTTCACAATATTCCCGGCGGCCAGACTTATCCACGCGCTACCACGCGCCGCCCTGCATCTCCTCAGATTAATCTCCTCGAGACGTGCACTCACGACCCCAATAATTATTAAATAATTTAAAAATTAGGAATTTTTTAAAATTAATTTATTTTCTAAAAATCCAAGAAAAAATAAAAAATAATACACATTCAATTTGGTTGCCAGCAAAAAAGTACTCCTTCAACCACCGAATATTTTAGTCTTTGATTTATTTATTTATTATTATTTTATTTCCTTAATTTTATGTAAATTTAGAAAGTATCCTTTCAAAGCATTCCATAAACGACTTTGTTTATTATCGTTCAATTTTAGGTCGTAGGACGTTTTTTTAAATTCATGTCTACATTCGAGTTTACTCTAATGTACCAATGTACATCAACTCACTCTTTTAAAAAATAATTTATTCCGAACTCACTTCGATACTCAAACGAACCCTAATATCTCAACTGATTAAAAACATATATTATTGATAAATCGGTCAAAAAAATTCAAAACTTTATTCCACACGTAAATTAACTCAATTAATTAAAAGCATATATCATCAACCAAAATATTGGTTAATTTAATAAATGGTACCGTAAAAATTACACAAAATGGTAAAAATTAAAATATTGATTTTTTTTTTTTATAGAGAATTTGAATTTTCAAAATTAAAATAAACATAAACATAAAATTTATGAAATCAAAATATGAATTAAAGATTTTAAATTTTCAAAATTAAAATAAACATAAACATAAAATTTATGAAATCAAAATATGAATTAAAGATTTTATTATAGTATTTATTTGATTAAAAATATATGATTTAATTAATTGAGCAAAATTTACCATTTATATATTATAAAAAGGAAAACCTTTTAAGCACTCTAAAGTGGGATTAGGAAGGGTGACCTGAAAATGGATAATTAAAATTGGTAAAATGTTTGGTTGTGGGCCTAAAGCAAGATAAATTAAGATAGGTTTGTTTTAACTAACAATATTTTAATCTAATCTAAAAAAATATAGGTTAAATTTTAGATTTATTCCAAAATTTTTACGATTTTGTTTAATAAATCCTTGACTTTTTAGTTATTTTTAATAAATTATTGACCTATTTAATATTTTTATTTAAAAGATTATAATTTTGACTTTTTAGTTATTTTTAATAAATTATTGACCTATTTAATATTTTTATTTAAAAGATTATAATTTTAAGTTAATTTTTTTAAAAAAAGTTAAATAATATTAAATACTAAGTTTATATGAATTTTAAAAAAAAAGTTAATGTTAATGGTGTATTACAAATATAAATCAAATACAGTTAAAATATTATTTTAGTTCAAAAAAGTTAATGTTAATGGTGTATTACAAATATAAATCAAATACAGTTAAAATATTATTTTAGTTCTTATATTTTTAAAATTTGTAATTTTAGTTCACATTTTTTTTTCCATAAATATTAAAATTAGCCCATTTACACCGTATAAATAATTTTTTAAATATTTATTTAAAGGATGATAACTAAATTTTAATATTTATCTAAATTAAAATAGAACAAGTTTGGGTGTTTTAATAAATAAATAAATTAAAATGGGTAGGTTTTCTTGAAAAAGAAGGGATGAGCTGTAGTGAGGTGGGGGTTTCACGTGGGGAGGTGGGGCCCATTGAGGACATGGCCACGTCATGATGGAGCTATGGGCTCTCACTCTCTGTTTTGGGCTCTTAGGAGGAGGAGCTGTCCTTTTCCCTTTTCCTCTATGGGCCCAAACTTTAT
>NW_019274623.1:0-2233 GCF_002738345.1 Cucurbita maxima | reverse complement strand
TAAAGTTTTAAGCAAGAACAAGGGACTTAATCAATTGAGTACCAAGTGATTTCAAGGAGTTAAAAGGGCTTTTAAAAATGATTGGTAAGGAAAAGTAAATGAAAAGGGCAAAAAAGTCATTATATCACTCGTCACACTGTTCTATGGTTTAGTTCAATATGAGCTAGTAGAGGGACCTAATGAACCTATACATCATGGGCTCCAAAGATCCAAAATTAACCGGTTAAACTCATTAATCTTGTTAACCAACATTCGTTAACTACTAGGACATTTCATTATAGCCTAGTAGTTGCACTCCCCTCACTATAGATATATTTTTGTCCATTTGATATAACCATGATTAGTAAGTCGATCCTTCACAGGTTGTTCGTAACTAGAGCTGGGTCAATTTACCGTTTTACCCCTGAAGTTAATTCTTGTTTCTTATGTTTCACTGATCCTCTAATGAACAATTGGTTTGTGGTCCAACCAGAAAATCGGATCCCTTTCAGGTCAATGAGAGGGTGGGACCCCTTGTTCAAGACCTGAAGTCAGTATTTAAGGGAACTACCTCTCTTCTATCCCTAATAGTGGGTAGGAGTGAATTCCATCTTGCACCCTACGTACCCAGCCATTTACCCTCTTACCCCTAAAATGGGAGGCCTATTGAGTCGGCAAACTTGAGCCACTCTCACCCATACAAATCTAAGGATAATTTCGAATAAACAGGAGTTCATGGTTAGCTCAGGATTCATATCGAGTTACCTAGGTCATCGAATGAAAAGAAAATCAGTCTCAACAGTAAACGACAATATAAAGTGAGAGTAATTTTCTTCATGGTCTGATCTTATGCAATACTCATTACATAGGACACCCCCATTCACTTGTCTGCAATGTACAATTTAGTGATCAAATTGTTTATATCATATACAAAAGTGGGCCACATCCATAGTGTCCCCAGAATAAGGTACTCAGTCTTATCCTTATATTATAGATCATTTTCACTATATACTTGAACTTGATCAACTCTTATGTCTCTACATATAGTTCAAGTAATCATACTATAGCCCGAGTGTTCTTCGTTTATTGGATTTAAATTAATGATCGTAAAGTTCACCTTATTCAATAACAATCTTTACTGAATAAACAACAATTATAACTTGATTGAAAATAAAATATGTTTTTGTTTACAAACTTGAGTTTTAGAACATAAAACCCAACAAACTCCCACTTGGACTAAAACTCTAGTGGGGTTTTATAATGTTGAGTAGAGAGAAAGATATAAATACAATAAACTAGGGCATCACATACTCATGCCTTTTCTCCCACTTGCCCTAGATTACATAACTCGTAGTCCTAGACTCACTAGGTGCCCTACATACACTTTAGCCGTGAGGGGCTCTGAAAATGGATCAGCAATGTTGTGCTCTGAAGCTATCTGTGTGACGATCATATCTCCTCGTTGCACAATCTCCCTTATGAGATGATATTTGCGCTCAATATGTTTTCCTCGCTTATGACTTCTTGGTTCTTTTGAATTTGCAACTGCTCCACTGTTATCACAATAAAGAGTGGCGGGAAGATGCATATTTGGAATGACTTCCAAATCAGTTAAGAACTTCCTAAACCATACAGATTCTTTCGTTGCTTCACAAGAAACGAAATGTGTTCATATAACACATGCGTTAGCAATTTGGATCTTAAGCACTTTTAGAACATCAATTATAGTAAATAACTAGCATGTTCATAAGTATTAAAATTTAATGAGTTCGAATACTAACCTTTTGTACTTCAAATTCCTTTTTCCTCACGAACCGGTTTTGAACCACCACTAGTGTCTTCTCCACTATCCTCTGGCCTTAGAACGGGATTGTGAAATTCGGTGAGTGACTTAAACTTGGGAGAGAGTTTGTATATATGAAGAGAGTGTTTGTGAGAGGTTTTTCTCAAGGTTTTTCACCAACAAGAACCACCTTCCATGTACCATGATCACTCTATTTATAGAGTCATGTTTGCATGTTCATGCAAATTTGAGATCACAAAATTTTGACACTCAAAATTCCACTCAAATTTGTGGAATTTATTTGGCAAACATTCAAGTTTGGTTAAACCAAATTTTAACACCTTAAAATTCCATTAACATGGATTTTTACATTAAATGAAGTCAACATTTTGACTTTCTTCATTTTGATTCAACAATCAATTTGAATTATTAATTTCAAATTAAAGTAATATTAAATGATTAATTAAACTA
>NW_019274622.1:0-2301 GCF_002738345.1 Cucurbita maxima | reverse complement strand
TTCAAACTTCCCAGATTTGGGTTTCCGAAGTAGGGTTCGATTTGAAGAACTCTTTTACTGTTTTATGCACTCCGTTTCATAGAAATAATATTCTAAATCATCAAGCCTTATCATTCCTCACAAAACTATCGAAAAACGTCGATCGTGACTCGGTTTTTTTAGCACGTAGTTCAAACTTCCCAGATTTGGGTTTCCGAAGTAGGGTTCGATTTGAAGAACTCATTTACTGTTTTATGCACTCCGTTTCTTAGAAATAATATTCTAAATCATCAAGCCTTATCATTCCCCACAAAACATTCGAAAAACGTCGATCGTGACTCGGTTTTTTTAGCACGTACTTCAAACTTCCCAGATTTGGGTTTCCAAAGTAGGGTTCGATTTGAAGAACTCTGTTGACGGTTTTATGCACTCCGTTTCATAGAAATAATATTCTAAATCATCAAGCCTTATCATTCCCCACAAAACATTCGAAAAACGTCGATCGTGACTCGGTTTTTTTAGCACGTACTTCAAACTTCCCAGATTTGGGTTTCCGAAGTAGAGTTCGATTTGACGAACTCTTTTACTGTTTTATGCACTCCGTTTCTTAGAAATAATATTCTAAATCATCAAGCATTATCATTCCCCATAAAAGATTCGAAAAACGTCGATCGTGACTTGGTTTTTTTAGCACGTACTTCAAACTTCCCAGATTTGGGTTTCCAAAGTAGGGTTCGATTTGAAGAACTCATTTACTGTTTTATGCACTCCGTTTCTTAGAAATAATATTCTAAATCATCAAGCCTTATCATTCCCCACAAAACATTCGAAAAACGTCGATCGTGACTCGGTTTTTTTAGCACGTACTTCAAACTGCTCAGATTTGGGTTTCCGAAGTAGGGATCGATTTGAAGAACTCTTTTACTGTTTTATGCACTTCGTTTCTTAGAAATATTATTCTAAATCATCAAGCCTTAACATTCCTCACAAAACATTCGAAAAACGTCGATCGTGACTCGGTTTTTTTAGCACGTACTTCAAACTTCCCAGATTTGGGTTTCCGAAGTAGGGTTCGATTTGAAGAACTCTTTTACTGTTTTATGCACTCCGTTTCTTAGAAATAATATTCTAAATCATCAAGCCTTATCATTCCTCACAAAACATTCGAAAAACGTCGATCGTGACTCGGTTTTTTTAGCACGTAGTTCAAACTTCCCAGATTTGGGTTTCCGAAGTAGGGTTCGATTTGAAGAACTCTTTTACTGTTTTATGCACTCCGTTTCTTAGAAATAATATTCTAAATCATCAAGCATTATCATTCCCCACAAAAGATTCGAAAAACGTCGATCGTGACTCGGTTTTTTTAGCACGTACTTCAAACTTCCCAGATTTGGGTTTCCGAAGTAGGGTTCGATTTGAAGAACTCATTTACTGTTTTATGCACTCCGTTTCTTAGAAATAATATTCTAAATCATCAAGCCTTATCATTCCCCACAAAACATTCGAAAAACGTCGATCGTGACTCGGTTTTTTTAGCACGTACTTCAAACTTCTCAGATTTGGGTTTCCGAAGTAGGGATCGATTTGAAGAACTCTTTTACTGTTTTATGCACTCCGTTTCTTAGAAATAATATTCTAAATCATCAAGCCTTAACATTCCTCACAAAACATTCGAAAAACGTCGATCGTGACTCGGTGTTTTTAGCACGTACTTCAAACTTCCTAGATTTGGGTTTCCGAAGTAGGGTTCGATTTGAAGAACTCTTTTACTGTTTTATGCCCTCCGTTTCTTAGAAATAATATTCTAAATCATCAAGCCTTATCATTCCTCACAAAACATTCGAAAAACGTCGATCGTGACTCGGATTTTTTAGCACATACTTCAAACTTCCCAGATTTGGGTTTCCGAAGTAGGGATCGATTTGAAGAACTCTTTTACTGTTTTATGCCCTCCGTTTCTTAGAAATAATATTCTAAATCATCAAGCCTTATCATTCCCCACAAAACATTCGAAAAACGTCGATCGTGACTCGGTTTTTTTAGCACGTACTTCAAACTTCCCAGATTTGGGTTTCCGAAGTAGGGTTCGATTTGAAGAACTCTTTTACCGTTTTATGCACTCCGTTTCTTAGAAATAATATTCTAAATCATCAAGCCTTATCATTCCTCACAAAACATTCGAAAAACGTCGATTTTGACTCGGTTTTTTTAGCACGTAGTTCAAACTTCCCAGATTTGGGTTTCCGAAGTAGGGATCGATTTGAAGAACTCTTTTACTGTTTTATGCACTCCGTTTCTTAGAAATAATATTCTAAATCATCA
>NW_019274621.1:0-2301 GCF_002738345.1 Cucurbita maxima | reverse complement strand
AACGACGATCGTGACTCGGTTTGTTTAGCACGTACTTCAAATTTTCCAGATTTAGGTTTCCGAAGTAGGGTTCGATTTGAAGAATTCTGTTGACGGTTTTATGCACTCTGTTTCCTAGAAATAAAATTATAAATCGTCAAGCCTTATCATTCCTCCCAAAACTTTCAAAAAACGACGATCGTGACCCGGTTTTTTTAGCACGTACTTCAAATTTTCAAGATTTGGGTTTCCGAAGTAGGGTTCGATTTGAAGAACTCTATTGACGGTTTTATGCACTCCGTTTCCTAGAAATAAAATGATAAATCGTCAAGCCTTATCATTCCTCACAAAACATTCGAAAAACGGCGATCGTGACTCGGTTTTTTAGCACGTACTTCAAACTTCCACGATTCGGGGTTCCGAAGTAGGGTTCGATTTGAAGCACTCTTTTACTGTTTTGATGCACTCCGTTTCCTAGAAATAAAATGATAAATCGTCAAGCCTTATCATTCCTCACAAAACATTCGAAAAACGGCGATCGTGACTCGGTTTTTTAGCACGTACTTCAAACTTCCACGATTCGGGGTTCCGAAGTAGGGTTCGATTTGAAGCACTCTTTTACTGTTTTGATGCACTCCGTTTCCTAGAAATAAAATGATAAATCGTCAAGCCTTATCATTCCTCACAAAACATTCGAAAAACGGCGATCGTGACTCGGTTTTTTAGCACGTACTTCAAACTTCCACGATTCGGGGTTCCGAAGTAGGGTTCGATTTGAAGCACTCTTTTACTGTTTTGATGCACTCCGTTTCCTAGAAATAAAATGATAAATCGTCAAGCCTTATCATTCCTCACAAAACATTCGAAAAACGGCGATCGTGACTCGGTTTTTTAGCACGTACTTCAAACTTCCACGATTCGGGGTTCCGAAGTAGGGTTCGATTTGAAGCACTCTTTTACTGTTTTGATGCACTCCGTTTCCTAGAAATAAAATGATAAATCGTCAAGCCTTATCATTCCTCACAAAACATTCGAAAAACGGCGATCGTGACTCGGTTTTTTAGCACGTACTTCAAACTTCCACGATTCGGGGTTCCGAAGTAGGGTTCGATTTGAAGCACTCTTTTACTGTTTTGATGCACTCCGTTTCCTAGAAATAAAATGATAAATCGTCAAGCCTTATCATTCCTCACAAAACATTCGAAAAACGGCGATCGTGACTCGGTTTTTTAGCACGTACTTCAAACTTCCACGATTCGGGGTTCCGAAGTAGGGTTCGATTTGAAGCACTCTTTTACTGTTTTGATGCACTCCGTTTCCTAGAAATAATATGATAAATCATCAAGCCTTATCCTTCCTCTCCAAACTTTCGAAAAACGACGATCGTGACCCGGTTTTTTTAGCACGTACTTCAAATTTTCCAGATTTGGGTTTCCAAAGTAGGGTTCGATTTGAAGAACTTTGTTGACGGTTTTATGCACTCTGTTTCCTAGAAATAATATGACAAATCATCAAGCCTTATCATTCCTCACAAAACATTCGAAAAACAACGATCGTGACTCGGTTTTTTCAGCACGTACTTCAAATTTTCCGGATTTGGGTTTCCGAAGTAGGGTTCGATTTGAAGAATTCTGTTGACGGTCGTACTTCAAATTTTCCGGATTTGGGTTTCCGAAGTAGGGTTCGATTTGAAGAATTCTGTTGACGGTTTTATGCACTCTCTTTCATAGAAATAAAATGATAAATCATCAAGCCTTATCATTCCTCACTAAACTTTCGAAAAACGACGATCGTGACTCGGTTTTTTTAGCACGTAATTAAAATTTCCACGATTTGGGTTTCCGAAGTAGGTTTCGATTTGAAGAACTCTGGTGACGGTTTTATGCACTCCGTTTCTTAGAAATAATATGATAAATCATCGAGCCTTATCATTCCTCACAAAACTTTCGAAAAACGACGATCGTGACTCGGATTTTTTAGCACGTACTTCAAACTTCCACGATTCGGGTTTTCAAAGTAGGGTTCGATTTGAAGAATTCTGTTGGCGGTTTTATGCACTCTGTTTCATAGAAATAAAATGATAAATCATCAAGCCTTATCATTCCTCACAAAACTTTCGAAAAACGACGATCGTGACTCGGTTTTTTTAGCACGTAATTAAAACTTCCACGATTCGGGTTTCCGAAGTAGGGTTCGATTTGAAGAACTCTGTTGACGTTATTATGCACTCTGTTTCTTCGAAATAATATTCTAAATCAACAAGTCTTATCATTCCTCACAAAACTTTCGAAAAACGACGATCGTGACTCGGTTTTTTTAGCA
>NW_019274620.1:2061-2301 GCF_002738345.1 Cucurbita maxima | reverse complement strand
GAGTGTAGAAAAATAGTACTTAAAATCGAAACCCTAATTTCTGAACCCTAATCCAGGAAGTTTGAACCACGTGATAAAAAAACTGAGTAGCGGTCGGCGTTTTTCGAAATTCTTGCTCGGAGTGATCAGGAATAATGATTTAGAATAGAATTTTGAAGAAATGGAATGCATAAAACAGTAAAAGAGTGCTTTAAATCGATTCCCTAACCTGGTTAGTTAGAAGTACGTGCTAAAAAAACT
>NW_019274620.1:0-1914 GCF_002738345.1 Cucurbita maxima | reverse complement strand
ACGTGCTAAAAAAACTGTGTCACGGTCGACGTTTCTCGAAACTTTCGTTGGGAATGTTTAGTTTAGTCTTGATGATTTAGAATAGAATGTCAAAGAAACGGAGTGTAGAAAAATAGTACTTAAAATCAAAACCCTAATTTCTAAACCCTAATCCAGGAAGTTTGAACCACGTGATAAAAAAACTGAGTAGCGGTCGGCGTTTTTCGAAATTCCTGCTCGGTGTGATCGGGAATAATGATTTAGAATAGAATTTTGAAGAAATGGAGTGCATAAAACAGTAAAAGAGTGCTTTAAATCGATTCCCTAACCTGGTTACTTTGAAGTACGTACTAAAAAAACTGTGTCACGGTCGACGTTTCTCGAAACTTTTGTTGGGAATGTTTAGTTAAGTCTTGATGATTTAGAATAGAATGTCAAAGAAACGGAGTGTAGAAAAATAGTACTTAAAATCGAAACCCTAATTTCTGAACCCTAATCCAGGAAGTTTGAACCACGTGATAAAAGAACTGAGTAGCGGTCGGCGTTTTTCGAAATTCCTGCTCGGAGTGATCAGGAATAATGATTTAGAATAGAATTTTGAAGAAATGGAGTGCAAAAAACAGTAAAAGAGTGCTTTAAATCGATTCCCTAACCTGGTTAGTTAGAAGTACGTGCTAAAAAAACTGTGTCACGGTCGACGTTTCTCGAAACTTTCGTTGGGAATGTTTAGTTTAGTCTTGATGATTTAGAATAGAATTTTGAAGAAATGGAGTGCATAAAACAGTAAAAGAGTGCTTTAAATCGATTCCCTAACCTGGTTACTTTGAAGTACGTGCTAAAAGAACTGTGTCACGGTCGACGTTTCTCGAAACTTTCGTTGGGAATGTTTAGTTTAGACTTGATGATTTAGAATAGAATGTCAAAGAAACGGAGTTTAGAAAAATAGTACTTAAAATCGAAACCCTAATTTCCAAACCCTAATCCAGGAAGTTTGAACCACGTGATAAAAAAACTGAGTAGCGGTCGGCGTTTTTCGAAATTCCTGCTCGGAGTGATCGGGAATAATGATTTAGAATAGAATTTTGAAGAAATGGAGTGCATAAAACAGTAAAAGAGTGCTTTAAATCGATTCCCTAACCTGGTTAGTTTGAAGCACGTGCTAAAAAAACTGTGTCACGGTCGACGTTTCTCGAAACTTTTGTTGGGAATGTTTAGTTTAGTCTTGATGATTTAGAATAGAATGTCAAAGAAACGGAGTGTAGAAAAATAGTACTTAAAATCGAAACCCTAATTTCTGAACCCTAATCCAGGAAGTTTGAACCACGTGATAAAAAAACTGAGTAGCGGTCGGCGTTTTTCGAAATTCCTGCTCTGATTGATCGGGAATAATGATTTAGAATAGAATTTTGAAGAAATGGAGTGCATAAAACAGTAAAAGAGTGCTTTAAATCGATTCCCTAACCTGGTTACTTTGAAGTACGTGCTAAAAAAACTGTGTCAAGGTCGACGTTTCTCGAAACTTTTGTTGGGAATGTTTAGTTTAGTCTTAATGATTAAGAATAGAATGTCAAAGAAACGGAGTGTAGAAAAATAGTACTTAAAATCGAAACCCTAATTTGTGAACCCTAATCTAGGAAGTTTGAACCACGTGATAAAAAAACTGAGTAGCGGTCGGCGTTTTTCGAAATTCCTGCTCTGAGTGATCAGGAATAATGATTTAGAATAGAATTTTGAAGAAATGGAGTGCATAAAACAGTAAAAGAATGCTTTAAATCGATTCCCTAACCTGGTTAGTTAGAAGTACGTGATAAAAAAACTGTGTCATTGTCGACGTTTCTCGAAACTTTTGTTGGGAATGTTTAGTTTAGTCTTGATGATTTAGAATAGAATGTCAAAGAAACGGAGTGTAGAAAAATAGTACTTAAAATCGAAACC
>NW_019274619.1:1668-2302 GCF_002738345.1 Cucurbita maxima | reverse complement strand
TTCTAAGAAACGGAGTGCATAAAACAGTAAAAGAGTTCGTCAAATCGCACTCTTCTTCGGAAACCCATACAAGGAAATTTTTAGTACGTGCTAAAAAAGCCGAGTCACGGTCGACGTTTTTCGAAATGTTTGTGAGGAATGATAAGGCTTGATGATTTAGAATATTATTTCTAACAAACGGAGTGCATAAAACAGTAAAAGAGTTCGTCAAATAGAACCCTTCTTCGGAAACCCAAGTTTTTAGTACGTGCTAAAAAAACCGAGTCACGGTCGACGTTTTTCGAAAGTTTTGTAAGGAATGATAAGGCTTGATGATTTAGAATATTATTTCTAAGAAACGGAGTGCATAAAACAGTAAAAGAGTTCGTCAAATCGCACTCTTCTTCGGAAACCCATACAAGGAAATTTTTAGTACGTGCTAAAAAAGCCGAGTCACGGTCGACGTTTTTCGAAATTTTTGTGAGGAATGATAAGGCTTGATGATTTAGAATATTATTTCTAAGAAACGGAGTGCATAAAACAGTAAAAGAGTCCGTCAAATCGAACCCTTCTTCGGAAACCCAAGTTTTTAGTACGTGCTAAAAAAACTGAGTCACGGTCGACGTTTTTCGAAAGTTTTGTAAGGAATGATAAG
>NW_019274619.1:0-1598 GCF_002738345.1 Cucurbita maxima | reverse complement strand
AGGAATGATAAGGCTTGATGATTTAGAATATTATTTCTAAGAAACGGAGTGCATAAAACAGTAAAAGAGTTCTTCAAATCGAACCCTTCTTCGGAAACCCAAACACGGAAGTTTTTAGTACGTGCTAAAAAAACCGAGTCACGATCGTTGTTTTTCGAAATTTTTGTGAGGAATGATAAGGCTTGAGTATTTAGAATATTATTTCTAAGAAAAGGTGTGCATAAAACAGTAAAAGGGTTCTTTAAATCGAACCCTTCTTCGAAAACCCAAATCTCGGAAATTTGAAGTACGTGCTAGAAAAACGAGTCACGATCGACGTTTTTTGAAACTTTTCTGAGGAATGATAAGGCTTGATGATTTAGAATATTATTTCTAAGAGACGGAGTGCATAAAACAGTAAAAGAGTTCTTCAATTCGAACCCTTCTTCCGAAACCCAAACAGGGAAGTTTTTAGTACGTACTAATACGACCTAGTCACGGTCGACGCTTTTCGAAATTTTTGTGAGGAATGATAAGGCTTGATGATTTAGAATATTATTTCTAACAAACGGAGTGCATAAAACAGTAAAAGAGTTCGTCAAATCGAACCCTTCTTCGGAAACCCAAGTTTTTAGTACGTGCTAAAAAAACCNATTTTTGTGAGGAATGATAAGGCTTGATGATTTAGAATATTATTTCTAAGAAACGGAGTGCATAAAACAGTAAAAGAGTTCGTCAAATCGAACCCTTCTTCGGAAACCCAAGTTTTTAGTACGTTCTTAAAAAACCGAGTCACGGGCGACGTTTTTCGAAAGTTTTGTAAGGAATGATAAGGCTTGATGATTTAGAATATTATTTCTAACAAACGGAGTGCATAAAACAGTAAAAGAGTTCGTCAAATCGCACTCTTCTTCGGAAACCCATACAAGGAAATTTTTAGTACGTGCTAAAAAAGCCGAGTCACGGTCGACGTTTTTCGAAATTTTTGTGAGGAATGATAAGGCTTGATGATTTAGAATATTATTTCTAAGAAACGGAGTGCATAAAACAGTAAAAGAGTTCGTCAAATCGCACTCTTCTTCGGAAACCCATACAAGGAAATTTTTAGTACGTGCTAAAAAAGCCGAGTCACGGTCGACGTTTTTCGAAATTTTTGTGAGGAATGATAAGGCTTGATGATTTAGAATATTATTTCTAAGAAACGGAGTGCATAAAACAGTAAAAGAGTTCTTCAAATCGAACCCTTCTTCGGAAACCCAAACACGGAAGTTTTTAGTACGTGCTAAAAAAACCGAGTCACGGTCGTTGTTTTTCGAAATTTTTGTGAGGAATGATAAGGCTTCAGTATTTAGAATATTATTTCTCACGGTCGTTGTTTTTCGAAATTTTTGTGAGGAATGATAAGGCTTCAGTATTTAGAATATTATTTCTAAGAAAAGGTGTGCATAAAACAGTAAAAGGGTTCTTTAAATCGAACCCTTCTTCGAAAACGCAAATCTCGGAAATTTGAAGTACGTGCTAGAAAAACGAGTCACGATCGACGTTTTTTGAAACTTTTCTGAGGAATGATAAGGCTTGATGATTTAGAATATTATTTCTAAGAGACGGAGTGCATAAAA
>NW_019274618.1:0-2302 GCF_002738345.1 Cucurbita maxima | reverse complement strand
CGAGTCACGGTCGACGTTTTTCTAAAGTTTTGTGAGGAATGTTTACGGTTGATGATGTAGAAAAGAATTTCGAAGAAACGAAGTGCATCAAAACAGTAAAAGAGTCCTTCAAATCGAACCCTACTTCAGAAACCCAAATCTCTGACGTTTGAAGTACGTGCTAAAAAAACCGAGTCACGATCGACATTTTTAAAAAGTTTTGTGGGGATCAATAAGGATTGATGATTTAGAATAGATTTTCGAAGAAAGGGAGTGCATCAAAACAGTAAAGGAGTTCATCAAATCGAACCCTACTTCGAAAACCCAAATCTGGGACGTTTGAAGTACGTTTTAAAAACACTGAGTCACGGTCGACGTTTTTCAAAACTTTTGTGGGGAATGATTAGGCTTGATGATGTAGAATACAATTTCGAACAAACGGAGTGCATCAAAACAGTAAAAGAGTGCTTCAAATCGAACCGTACTTCGGAAACCCAAATCTGGGACGTTTGAAGTACGTGCTAAAAAAACCGAGTCACGGTCGACGTTTTTCTAAAGTTTTGTGAGGAATGTTTACGGTTGATGATTTAGAACAGAATTTCCAACAAACGGAGTGCATCAAAACAGTAAAAGAGTCCTTCAAATCGAACCCTACTTCGGAAACCCAAATCTGGGACGTTTGAAGTACGTGCTAAAAAAACCGAGTCACGATCGACATTTTTAAAAAGTTTTGTGGGGAATGATTAGGCTTGATGATTTAGAATATATTTTCGAAGAAACGGAGTGCATCAAAACAGTAAAGGAGTTCATCAAATCGAACCCTACTTCGAAAACCCAAATCTGGGACGTTTGAAGTACGTTTTAAAAAAACTGAGTCACGGTCGACGTTTTTCAAAACTTTTGTGGGGAATGATTAGGCTTGATGAGGTAGAATACAATTTCGAACAAACGGAGTGCATCAAAACAATAAAAGAGTGCTTCAAATCGAACCGTACTTCGGAAACCCTAATCTTGGACGTTTGAAGTACGTGCTAAAAAAACCGAGTCACGGTCGACGTTTTTCAAAACTTTTGTGGGGAATGATTAGGCTTGATGAGGTAGAATACAATTTCGAACAAACGGAGTGCATCAAAACAATAAAAGAGTGCTTCAAATCGAACCGTACTTCGGAAACCCTAATCTTGGACGTTTGAAGTACGTGCTAAAAAAACCGAGTCACGGTCGACGTTTTTCTAAAGTTTTGTGAGGAATTTTTACGGTTTATGATGTAGAACAGAATTTCGAACAAACGGAGTGCATCAAAACAGTAAAAGAGTCCTTCAAATCGAACCCTACTTTGGAAACCCAAATCTGGGACGTTTGAAGTACGTGCTAAAAAAACCGAGTCACGATCGACATTTTTAAAAAGTTTTGTGGGGAATGTTTAGGCTTGATGAATTAGAATAGATTTTCGAAGAAACGGAGTGCATCAAAACAGTAAAGGAGTTCTTCAAATCGAACCCTAACTTCGAAAACCCAAATCTGGGACGTTTGAAGTACGTTTTAAAAAAAACTGAGTCACGGTCACGTTTTTCAAAACTTTTGTGGGGAATGATTAGGCTTGATGATGTAGAATACAATTTCGAACAAACAGAGTGCATCAAAACAGTAAAAGAGTCCTTCAAATCGAACCGTACTTCGGAAACCCAAATCTGGGACGTTTGAAGTACGTGCTAAAAAAACCGAGTCACGGTCGACGTTTTTCTAAAGTTTTGTGAGGAATGTTTACGGTTGATGATTTAGAACAGAATTTCCAACAAACGGAGTGCATCAAAACAGTAAAAGAGTCCTTCAAATCGAACCCTACTTCGGAAACCCAAATCTGGGACGTTTGAAGTACGTGCTAAAAAAACCGAGTCACGATCGACATTTTTAAAAAGTTTTGTGGGGAATGATTAGGCTTGATGATTTAGAATAGATTTTCGAAGAAACGGAGTGCATCAAAACAGTAAAGGAGTTCTTCAAATCGAACCCTACTTCGAAAACCCAAATCTGGGACGTTTGAAGTACGTTTTAAAAAAACTGAGTCACGGTCGACGTTTTTCAAAACTTTTGTGGGGAATGATTAGGCTTGATGATGTAGAATACAATTTCGAACAAACGGAGTGCATCAAAACAGTAAAAGAGTGCTTCAAATCGAACCGTACTTCGGAAACCCAAATCTGGGACGTTTGAAGTACGTGTTAAAAAAACCGAGTCACGGTCGACGTTTTTCTAAAGTTTTGTGAGGAATGTTTACGGTTGATGATGTAGAACAGAATTTCGAACAAACGGAGTGCATCAA
>NW_019274617.1:0-2303 GCF_002738345.1 Cucurbita maxima | reverse complement strand
AAAAACTGAGTAGCGTTGGACGTTTTTCGAAACTTTTGTGTGGAATGTTTAGTATTGATGATTTAGAATAGAATGTCGAATAAACGGAGTGTGGAAAAACAGTATAAGAGTGCTTAAAATCGAAGCCGTATTTTGTGAACCATAATCCAGGACGTTTTCACCACCTGCTAAAAAAACTGAGTAGCGTTGGACGTTTTTCGAAACTTTTGTGTGGAATGTTTAGTATTGAAGATTTAGAATAGAATGTCGAATAAACGGAGTGTGGAAAAACAGTAAAAGAGTGCTTAAAATCGAAGCTTTATTTTGTGAACCATAATCCAGGACGTTTTCACCATCTGCTAAAATAACTTAGTAGCGGTCGACGTTTTCCGAAATTCCTTTTGGGAGCGATCGAGCATAATGATTTAGAATAGAATTTGGAAGAAACGGAGTGCATAAAACAGTAAAAGAGTGCTTAAAATCGAAGCCCTATTTTGTGAACCATAATCCAGGACGTTTTCACCATCTGCTAAAATAACTTAGTAGCGGTCGACGTTTTCCGAAATTCCTTTTGGGAGCGATCGAGCATAATGATTTAGAATAGAATTTGGAAGAAACGGAGTGCATAAAACAGTAAAAGAGTGCCTAAAATCGATTCCTTAACCTTGGACGTTACAAGTACGTGCTAAAAAAACTGCGTCACGGTCGACGTTTCTTGAAACTTTTGTGTGGAATGTTTAGTATTGATGATTTAGAATAGAATGTCGAATAAACGGAGTGTGGAAAAACAGTATAAGAGTGCTTCAAATCGAAGCCCTATTTTGTGAACCATAATCCAGGACGTTTTCACCATCTGCTAAAATAACTTAGTTGCGGTCGACGTTTTCCGAAATTCCTTTTGGGAGCGATCGAGCATAATTATTTAGAATAGAATTTGGAAGAAACGGAGTGCATAAAACAGTAAAAGAGTGCCTAAAATCGATTCCTTAACCTTGGACGTTACAAGTACGTGCTAAAAAAACTGCGTCACGGTCGACGTTTCTTGAAACTTTTGTGTGGAATGTTTAGTATTGATTATTTAGAATAGAATGTCGAATAAACGGAGTGTGGAAAAACAGTAAAAGAGTGCTTAAAATCGAAGCCCTATTTTGTGAACCATAATCCAGGACGTTTTCACCACCTGCTAAAAATACTGAGTAGCGTTGGATGTTTTTCGAAACTTTTGTGTGGAATGTTTAGTATTGATGATTTAGAATAGAATGTCGAATAAACGGAGTGTGGAAAAACAGTAAAAGAGTGCTTAAAATCGAAGCCCTATTTTGTGAACCATAATCCAGGACGTTTTCACCACCTGCTTAAAAAACTGAGTAGCGTTGGACGTTTTTCGAAACTTTTGTGTGGAATGTTTAGTATTGAAGATTTAGAATAGAATGTCGAATAAACGGAGTGTGGAAAAACAGTAAAAGAGTGCTTAAAATCGAAGCCCTATTTTGTGAACCATGATCCAGGACGTTTTCACCACCTGCTTAAAAAACTGAGTAGCGTTGGACGTTTTTCGAAACTTTTGTGTGGAATGTTTAGTATTGATGATTTAGAATAGAATTTGGAAGAAACGGAGTGCATAAAACAGTAAAAGAGTGCCTAAAATCGATTCGCTAACCTTGGACGTTACAAGTACGTGCTAAAAAAACTGCGTCACGGTCGACATTTCTTGAAACTTTTGTGTGGAATGTTTAGTATTGATTATTTTGAATAGAATGTCGAATAAACGGAGTGTGAAAAAACAGTAAAAGAGTGCTTAAAATCGAAGCCCTATTTTGTGAACCATAATCCAGGACGTTTTCACCACCTGCTAAAAAAAATGAGAAGCGTTGGACGTTTTTCTAAACTTTTGTGTGGAATGTTTAGTATTGATGATTTAGAATAGAATGTCGAATAAACGGAGTGTGGAAAAACAGTAAAAGAGTGCTTAAAATCGAAGCCCTATTTTGTGAACCATAATCCAGGACGTTTTCACCATCTGCTAAAATAACTTAGTTGCGGTCGACGTTTTCCGAAATTCCTTTTGGGAGCGATCGAGCATAATGATTTAGAATAGAATTTGGAAGAAACGGAGTGCATAAAACAGTAAAAGAGTGCCTAAAATCGATTCGCTAACCTTGGACGTTACAAGTACGTGCTAAAAAAACTGCGTCATGGTCGACGTTTCTTGAAACTTTTGTGTGGAATGTTTAGTATTGATTATTTAGAATAGAATGTCGAATAAATGGAGTGTGGAAAAACAGTAAAAGAGTGCTTAAAATCGAAGCCCTATTTTGTGAACC
>NW_019274616.1:0-2304 GCF_002738345.1 Cucurbita maxima | reverse complement strand
AATCCAATCCCGAATTTCAAATTCAAAAGAAAATTAAAAACAGTCTGCTGCGGCGGATCAAACTCGCAGGAATACTCACTACTCTACAACGACGACTTTGAACAATATAATATTTGTTAGCACATCACATTTTATCAATCGTCGTTACAAAAAGTAATCCAATTTTGAATGCGACTAAAATTGTCAAAACAAGATTAAACTTGTTGTTGTTCGGGATCAAACTCATGTCACTCGAGTGCAAGCGGGAATGCTCGCCCTTGTATTACAACGACCTTTGGAACATAATAACTCGAGTGACAAGCGGAAATACTCACCACTGTACCACTACAACGACCTCTGAAAACATATTATATGTTAACACACAAGATTTCATAAACAATTGTTCAGCCAACTTTCTTTTCAAACTACCGTTGTTGGGGTTCGATCCCAAACTACCGACATGATAGGTTCACCGCTGTCCAATTTCGAGTTCCGTTAAAATTACGGAAAGAAAACAACTAAAATCGCCGTTGCCGGGGATCGAACCCGGGTCACCTGCGTGACAGGCAGGAATACTCACCACTATACTACAACGACTCATAAAAAATAAATTATGTCTTAACGCTCCAAATTTTACCAATCGTCTTTAGAAAAAGCGACCCATTGTCAACGCTCTAGATTTTATCAATCGAAGATTCGGAACAAGTAATCCAAATTCAAATCCGGTGAAAATTGTCAAAAGAAAATTAAACTTATTATTGTCGGGGTTCAAACTCATGTCTATCGAGTGACAAGCGGGAATACTCACTACTGTATTACATCGACATCTGAAAAATATATTATTTGTAAACACACGGGAGAAAAAGGAATCCAATCCCGAATTTCAAATTCAAAAGAAAATTAAAAACAGTCTGCTGCGGCGGATCAAACTCGCAGGAATACTCACTACTCTACAACGACGACTTTGAACAATATAATATTTGTTAGCACATCACATTTTATCAATCGTCGTTACAAAAAGTAATCCAATTTTGAATGCGACTAAAATTGTCAAAACAAGATTAAACTTGTTGTTGTTCGGGATCAAACTCATGTCACTCGAGTGCAAGCGGGAATGCTCGCCCTTGTATTACAAGGACCTCTTGTAACATAATAACTCGAGTGACAAGCGGAAATACTCACCACTGTACCACTACAACGACCTCTGAAAACATATTATATGTTAACACACAAGATTTCATACAATTGTTTAGCCATCTTTCTTTTCAAACTACCGTGTTGTTGGGGTTCGATCCCAAACTACCAGCATGAACGGTTTACCGCTGTCCAATTTCGAGTTCCGTTAAAATTACGGAAAGAAAACAACTAAAATCGCCGTTGTCGGGGATCGAACCCGGGTCACCTGCGTGACAGGCAGGAATACTCACCACTATACTACAACAACTCATAAAAAATAAATTATTTCTTAACGCTCCAGATTTTACCAATCGTCTTTAAAAAAAGCGATCCATTGTCAACGCTCTAGATTTTATCAATCGAAGATTCGGAACAAGTAATCCAAATTCAAATTCGGTGACAATTGTCAAAAGAAAATTAAACTTATTATTGTCGGGGTTCAAACTCATGTCTATCGAGTGACAAGCGGGAATACTCACTACTGTATTACATCGACCTCTGAAAAATATATTATTTGTAAACACACGGGAGAAAAAGGAATCCAATCCCGAATTTCAAATTCAAAAGAAAATAAAAAACAGTCTGCTGCGGCGGATCAAACTCGCAGGAATACTCACCACTCTACAACGACGACTTTGAACAATATAATATTTGTTAACACATCAGATTTTATCAATCGCCGTTACAAAAAGTAATCCAATTTTGAATGCGACTAAAATTGTCAAAACAAGATTAAACTTGTTGTTGTTCGGGATCAAACTCATGTCACTCGAGTGCAAGCAGGAATGCTCGCCCTTGTATTACAACGACCTTTGCAACATAAGAACTCGAGTGACAAGCGGAAATACTCACCACTGTACCACTACAACGACCTCTGAAAACATATTATATGTTAACACACAAGATTTCATACAATTGTTTAGCCAACTTTCTTTTCAAACTACCGTGTTGTTGGGGTTCGATCCCAAACTACTGGGCATGACAGGTTCACCGCTGTCCCATTTCGAGTTCCGTTAAAATTACGAAAAGAAAACACAACTAAAATCGCCGTTGCCAGGAATCGAACCCGGGACGCCTGCGTGACAGGCTAGAATACTCACCGCTATACTACAACGACTCATAAAAAATAAATTATTTCTTAACGCTCCA
>NW_019274615.1:0-2305 GCF_002738345.1 Cucurbita maxima | reverse complement strand
AACCAGATTCAAATCCAGATTCTTGAACTCCTAGTACCTTAAATAAAGTTGGTCTCCTCTAATAAAATAGGAATTTCTCTTAAGATCATTAAGACAATTATGCTTTATCTTAAACACGCCAAACATGGAACTAAAGTGCGTTCAATTTAACTCCATTTTATTTCCATCTTGAATGATGTTTAGGGTATATTCTTGATTTACTTTAAAGTTCTTGTGACATGACAGTTCATATTAGTTAAACTTTCTGCAAAATCACAAGTTAAAAAACAACAACGATGAACCTAAGTCTATTAGTCATTTCAAAGAAAATTTCTTTCTCCATCTTATCGATAATAATAGTTCAACTAAATCCATATTATGCAAAGAAACAAGTTTACGACTCATAAAAACAACTACCTAAATTATGTCCTAAAAATTTGAAAACATAAGTTGTAGTTGATAATTACACAAAAAATTCCCTAAATTCATGAATTTGTGTCCAATTAATTAATCCTAAAGATTGTAACTAGCATATAGTAATTGAAGCTCCACATGAAGTAATTTAAAGTTCCCCAAATTTTATCTCATCTTTAATAAAGCATGAATTGCACGAAAGTTTATGAAATGCTTATAGACTCCAACTCTGAGTACTATTAATGCAATTATGTTTCATATGAGTTTGTCATAAATGAAACTAAGGTGCATTCAATACAACTTTATTTTCTTGTCATATGAGACAAAATAGAAAAATTAAATCAAACAAACTGATGAACTAAACCGAATCAATCCAATCCAAATTGATTAGTTTGTTTCTTTTGTTGGGTTGTTTGATAACCCTTTTATATTATAACAATTCACCTTTTCATGAGAGAAAAATATATTTAAGTAGAAGTTAAAAATATTGGGTGTTCAAGAAAAGACATTTAGTTTAGTGGTATGATTCTCACTTGTGGTGCAATTTGAGTTCAATTCTTGAAATGCACTTATGTCTAATTCTTTTTTTATCGAAGGACTTCATATTCGACATCAACCTAACTTCATATTCAACATTTTATACTTACCATCATGCTCTTAATACAATATCCCATCCCAAGGCTTTATTCTCATAGACACATTCTACCTCTGAGGACTTCACGTGTTTCCTGCAATACGAAAAAATACAAACTTAATACCTAGGCCTAAGGCTTCATACATACGTTTCAAGTGGTATAACAAGGGCATTTGGTCTAGTGGTATGATTCTCGCTCTGGGAGTGAGAGGTCTCGAGTTTGATTCTCAAAATGCCCCTTCAAGAGATTGTAGTATGGGGATGTAGCTCAGATAGTAGAGCGCTCACTTCTAATGTGGATACGACATAATGAGCAGAGATAGTTTTTCATGTCACTATTATTAAAAATTACTTCTTTTCAATTTTTCCTTATTCATGACATGTTGAGTAGTGATATTTCTTCATTTTCAATATTTCCTTATTTATGACATAATATGCATATATACTTTTTCATTTTCACAATTATTGATGAAGGGACGTTTAGGGTTTTTTGATGTAAAAATCGTAGGGATGTAGTTCGAATGGTATAGCGTTCATTTCCCATGTGGAAAGTATGAGGCTCAATACCTTGCATCTTCAATTGAATCGATTATTAAATATATTATTTCTTTTCAATTTTTTCTTATTTAGGACATAATGAGCTGGGATAGTTTTTCATTTTCACTATTACTAATGACGAGATGCATAGGACTTTGTGACGTAAGAATTGTGGGGATATCTAAACTATTTGTTATTAATATTTTGATATTTTTTTATTTTCACTATTATTGATGATGGGACATTAATAGGGTTTTATGATGTAAGAATCATGGGGATGTAGCTCAGATGGTAGAGTGCTCGCTTTGCATGTGAGAGGTACGGGGATCGATACCCCGCATCTCAAAAAATAAGATTATCTATTATTAAATATATTGTTTCTTTTCAAATTTTTCCTTATTCATGATCTGTTGTGTAGCAATATTTCTTCATTTTCACTATTATTGATGATGAAAAATTTAGGGTTTTGTGATGCAAAAATTGTGGGGATGTAGCTCAAATGGTAGAGCGCTCGCTTAGCATGCGAGAGGTACGGGGATCGACACCCCGCATCTCCAAAAGAAAGAAATGATTTTTTTCAGTATGAGTTTCTTCACTTTGAGACTGAAAAGACTGTTCAATGGTATTTTAGATTAAAAAAACTTTTATGAGCTTTGTACCTTTGTTAGTGTTACTTTGTAGTACCTTTGTTAGTGTTACTTTGTACCTTTGTTTGTATTACTTTGTACCTTTGTTAGTGTT
>NW_019274614.1:0-2306 GCF_002738345.1 Cucurbita maxima | reverse complement strand
ATTCCTCACAAAACTTTCGAAAAATGTGGACCGTGACCCGGTTTTTTTAGCATGAACTAACAAATTCCCTGTTTGGGTTTTCGAAGCAGGGTTCGGTTTAACGAACTCTTTTACTGTTTTATGCACTCCGTTTCTTAGAAATAATATTCTAAATCATCAAGCCTTATCATTCCTCAAAAAACTTTCGAAAAATGTCGACTGTGACTCGGTTTTTTTAGCACGTACTAAAAACTTCCCTGTTTTGGTTTCCGAAGAAGAGTTCGATTTAAAGTACTCTTTTACTGTTTTATGCACTCCGTTTCTTAGAAATAATATTCTAAATCATCAAGCCTTATCATTCCTCACAAAACTTTCGAAAAATGTCGACCGTGACACGGTTTATTTAGCACGTACTAACAACTTCCCTGTTTGTGTTTCCGAAGAAGAGTTCGATTTGACGAACTCTTTGACTGTTTTATGCACTCCGTTTCTTAGAAATAATATTCTAAATCATCAAGCCTTATCATTCCTCACAAAACTTTCAAAAAATGTGGACCGTGACTCGGTTTTTTAGCACGTACTAAAAACTTTCCTGTTTGGGTTTCCGAAGAAGGGTTCGATTTAAAGTACTCTTTAACTGTTTTATGCACTCCGTTTCTTAGAAATAATATTCTAAATCATCAAGCCTTATCATTCCTCACAAAAATTTCGAAAAACGTGGACCGTGACTCGGTTTTTTAGCACGTACTAAAAACTTCCCTGTTTAGGTTTCCGAAGAAGGGTTCGATTTAAAGTACTCTTTGACTGTTTTATGCACTCCATTTCTGAGAAGTAATATACTAAATCATCAAGCCTTATCATTCCTCACAAAACTTTCGAAAAATGTCGACCGTGACTCTGTTTTTTAGCACGTACTAACAACTTCCCTGTTTGGGTTTCCGAAGAAGGGTTCGATTTAGTGACTCTGTTTTTTAGCACGTACTAACAACTTCCCTGTTTGGGTTTCCGAAGAAGGGTTCGATTTAAAGTACTCTTTGACTGTTTTATGCACTCTGTTTCTTTGAAATAATATTCTAAACTATCAACCCTTATCATTCCTCACAAAACTTACGAAAAATGTCGACTGTGACTCGGTTGTTTTAGCACGTACTAACAACATCCTTGTTCGGTTTTCCGAAGAAGGGTTCGATTTGACGAACTCTTTTACTGTTGTATGCACTCCGTTTCTTAGAAATAATATTCTAAATCATCAAGCCTTATCATTCCTCACAAAACTTTCGAAAAATGTCAACCGTGACACGGTTTTTTTAGCATGTACTAACAACTTCCCTGTTTGGGTTTCCGAAGAAGGGTTCGGTTTGACGAACTCTTTTACTGTTTTATGCACTCCGTTTCTTAGAAATAATATTCTAAATCATCAAGCTTTATCCTTCCTCACAAAAATATCGAAAAACGTCGACCGTGACTCGGTTTTTTAGCACGTACTAAAAACTTCCCTTTTTGGGTTTCCGGAGAAGGGTTCGATTTAAAGTACTCTTTGACTGTTTTATGCACTCCGTTTCTTTGAAATAATATTCTAAATCATCAAGCCTTATCATTCCAAACAGAACTTTCGAAAAATGTGGACCGTGACTCGGTTTTTTTAGCACGTACTAAAAACTTCCCGGTTCGGGTTTCCGAAGCAGGGTTCGATTTGACGAACTCTTTTACTGTTTTATGCACTCCGTTTCTTAGAAATAATATTCTAAATCATCAAGCCTTATCATTCCAAACAAAACTTTCGAAAAATGTGGACCGTGACTCGATTTTTTTAGCACGTACTAAAAACTTCCCTATTCGGGTTTCCGAAGAAGGATTCGATTTGACGAACTCTTTTACTGTTTTATGCACTCCGTTTCTTAGAAATAATATTCTAAATCATCAAGCCTTATCATTCCTCACAAAACTTTCGAAAAATGTCGACCGTGACTCGGTTTTTTTAGCACGTACTAACAACTTCCCTGTTTGGGTTTCCGAAGAAGGGTTCGGTTTGACGAACTCTTTTACTGTTTTATGCACTCCGTTTCTTAGAAATAATATTCTAAATCATCAAGCCTTATCATTCCTCACAAAACTTTCGAAAAATGTGGACCGTGACTCGGTTTTTTGGCACGTACTAACAACTTCCCTGTTTGGGTTTCCGAAGAAGGGTTCGATTTAAAGTACTCTTTGACTGTTTTATGCACTCCGTTTCTTAAAAATAATATTCTAAATGATCAAGCCTTATCATTCCTCACAAAACTTTCGAAAAATGTGGACCGTGACTCGGTTTTTTTAGCACGTACTAA
>NW_019274612.1:0-2308 GCF_002738345.1 Cucurbita maxima | reverse complement strand
AGGGTTTCGATTTTAAGTACTATTTTTCTACACTCCGTTTCTTTGACATTCTATTCTAAATCATCAAGACTAAACTAAACATTCCCAACAAAAGTTTCGAGAAACGTCGACCGTGACACATTTTTTTTAGCACGTACTTCTAAGTAACCAGGTTAGGGAATCGATTTAAAGCACTCTTTTACTGTTTTATGCACTCCATTTCTTCAAAATTCTATTCTAAATCATTATTCCCGATCACTCCGAGCAGGAATTTCGAAAAACGCCGACCGCTACTCAGTTTTTTTATCACGTGGTTCAAACTTCCTGGATTAGGGTTCAGAAATTAGGGTTTCGATTTTAAGTACTATTTTTCTACACTCCGTTTCTTTGACATTCTATTCTAAATCATCAAGACTAAACTAAACATTCCCAACAAAAGTTTCGAGAAACGTCGACCGTGACACAGTTTTTTTAGCACGTACTTCAAAGTAACCGGGTTAGGGAATCGATTTAAAGCACTCTTTTACTGTTTTATGCACTCCATTTCTTCAAAATTCTATTCTAAATCATTATTTCCGATCACTCCGAGCAGGAATTTCGAAAAACGCCGACCGCTACTCAGTTTTTTTATCACGTGGTTCAAACTTCCTGGATTAGGGTTCACAAATTAGGGTTTCGATTTTAAGTACTATTTTTCTACACTCTGTTTCTTTGACATTCTATTCTAAATCATCAAGACTAAACTAAACATTTCCAACAAAAGTTTCGAGAAACGTCGACCGTGACACAGTTTTTTTAGCACGTACTTCAAAGTAACCAGGTTAGGGAATCGATTTAAAGCACTCTTTTACTGTTTTATGCACTCCATTTCTTCAAAATTCTATTCTAAATCATTATTTCCGATCACTCCGAGCAGGAATTTCGAAAAACGCCGACCGCTACTCAGTTTTTTTATCACGTGGTTCAAACTTCCATGATTACGGTTCAGAAATTAGGGTTTCGATTTTAAGTACTATTTTTCTACACTCCGTTTCTTTGACATTCTATTCTAAATCATCAAGACTAAACTAAACATTCCCAACAAAAGTTTCGAGAAACGAAGACCGTGACACAGTTTTTTTAGCACGTACTTCTAAGTAACCGGGTTAGGGAATCGATTTAAAGCACTCTTTTACTGTTTTATGCACTCCATTTCTTCAAAATTCTATTCTAAATCATTATTCCCGATCACTCCGAGCAAGAATTTCGAAAAACGCCGACCGCTACTCAGTTTTTTTATCACGTGGGTCAAACTTCCTGGATTAGGGTTCACAAATTAGGGTTTCGATTTTAAGTACTATTTTTCTACACTCCGTTTCTTTGAGATTCTATTCTAAATCATCAAGACTAAACTAAACATTCCCAACAAAAGTTTCGAGAAACGAAGACCGTGACACAGTTTTTTTAGCACGTACTTCTAACTAACCAGGTTAGGGAATCGATTTAAAGCACTCTTTTACTGTTTTATGCACTCCATTTCTTCAAAATTCTATTCTAAATCATTATTCCCGATCACTCCGAGCAGGAATTTCGAAACACGCCGACCGCTACTCAGTTTTTTTATCACGTGGTTCAAACTTCCATGATTAGGGTTCAGAAATTAGNAGACTAAACTAAACATTCCCAACAAAAGTTTCGAGAAACGTCGACCGTGACACAGTTTTTTTAGCACGTACTTCAAAGTAACCAGGTTAGGGAATCGATTTAAAGCACTCTTTTACTGTTTTATGCACTCCATTTCTTCAAAATTCTATTCTAAATCATTATTCCCGATCACTCCGAGCAGGAATTTCGAAAAATGTCGACCGCTACTCAGTTTTTTTATCACGTGGTTCAAACTTCCTGGATTAGGGTTCACAAATTAGGGTTTCGATTTTAAGTACTATTTTTCTACACTCCGTTTCTTTGAGATTCTATTCTAAATCATCAAGACTAAACTAAACATTCCCAACAAAAGTTTCGAGAAACGTCGACCGTGACACAGTTTTTTTAGCACGTACTTCAAAGTAACCAGGTTAGGGAATCGATTTAAAGCACTCTTTTACTGTTTTATGCACTCCATTTCTTCAAAATTCTATTCTAAATCATTATTTCCGATCACTCCGAGCAGGAATTTCGAAAAACGTCGACCGCTACTCAGTTTTTTTATCACGTTGTTCAAATTTCCTGGATTAGGGTTCAGAAATTAGGGTTTCGATTTTAAGTACTATTTTTCTACACTCTGTTTCTTTGACATTCTATTCTAAATCATCAAGACTAAACTAAACATTCCCAACAAAAGTTTCGAGAA
>NW_019274611.1:0-2307 GCF_002738345.1 Cucurbita maxima | reverse complement strand
AAGCTTTCAAACTCTGGATTTGGCCGTTAATGTCCCTAATATACCCCTGACAGTATTGTAAGGTTATTTACTTCTTGCTTCTAAGAGTGAAAACTATCTCCACACACAAACATGAGTCTTTCTAGCATGTTTTTTTTTCCTTACTTACATGTTTTCTACGAAAATTCTCAAGAGGTCTTCCAACATAAAATTGCTCAAAGAAAAGCATATTTAATCTCGAAGTTCTTATGATTAAGCCAACAAAAAGGAAAGTGCATCTCGTTGATATAGGTAGTAAGTTTCAATTCTTTTGAAGCATTTCTTAGTCATCTATACTATGGGTCTCTTTATCGGATATAATCTTGGTTCATTCATGTACTCTCTTTTACTTGGGTATCACTCTACTCAAAACCCTTTCACAATTAAGTAATATTTTAGGTTTTAACATTCTAAGGGTAACAAATTAGGACGAAAAGAAAATATGTATAATAATTGGAAATGTCAAGGTTAATAACAGAAAAGGATATATGCAAGGGACTCAGGTCAAAACCAACTGTGAAAACATTTCTTTATTTAAAAAATAACTTTAAAGATTATTTGTTATGCTCGTGAAGAAAAAAATAAAACATGTACAAGGGAAATGATCTTTACAAGACTATGAAACGAAAGAAAGTATATGGGAACAGAGGGAAGAATTTAGGAGACGTACCGGAGTAATTCCAATATTAAGACACTTTCGAGGATGACAGTTTCCTCTTGACGTGTATGATGTATGAACGAAAAATAAAAATAAATAAAAGAAGCGGAACTTTGTGCCACGTTGCTAAAGCTGAGAAGTGGCGGGTTGGCCTCCACTATAAAAAAAGGAGGTCCCCCACTTCATTTTATCATCCTAAATGAACGGTTCGAGCCAGTCAGAGAGTACACTTTCTAACGGCTCAAGGCCAAAATTTTGGTTCATTCGCTCAGACTCTTTCCTCCTAGTTTCAATTTTTAGAAAGCATTCAAAGTTAGTATTCATGACTACCTTCTGGCTAGTTAAATTTTTTGAATTGAGTTTAAATTATTTATGCATGATTAGGCCTAATTTAAACGATAAGGAGTCAGTTTCTATGCAGTATTGGGCTTAGTTTAAATTATTGGGACTAAGTTTCTATGCTTAGTTTAAATTATTTGGAGTAAGTTTTTATGCATAAATAGACTTAAGTTAAATTTTTGTAATCCAATTTAAATTATTTATGCGTAATTAGCCATAGATAGTTTAAATCATTAGGAGTTAATTTTTATGCATAATTAGATTTAGCTAGTTTGTGCGTTGTGAAACGTTATGTTGAAAGCATGAAAATGTGACGTCATGTCTTGTGAATTGCATGTATAGAAAGATACGAATGACATGAAGAAGGATAAATAACATGAAATATAATCCTGATACAAGCATGAACGATATGATAACTGATATGAGAAATCGTATGATATCAATGAAATGACAGCGGGGGATATATTTAATAATGTTGAAAATGGAAAAATATTTGGACCTCATGCATTCATGTGTGCTCATGCATTCGGGGATACCTGTATTCCTTCACGATGGTATGGGTGCGTACACCACAAGGCAGGATAACTTCCATCGCGTTTTAAGTAATGCTGCCGTGATGGCTACTGTTTCTAATGGGTATCCGGCATAGGGAGCTACCAGAGCATGCTCGCCCGCCAAGGAAAGGGGCCAGGGGTGTGCGAACCGACTCGTGGGTCCATACTCGCACGTATGGGCCATGTGTTTAGTATATGGTACACACCAAGCTAACCGTTAGGATAGTACCATTGGAAAATAGACTGTAATGCTAGGTCTCGTGATTGCATTTGCATGTTCTTGCATCGTAACCTCGATAGAGGGTCGTTTACTGATGTATTCTTAAAACACTTAAGCGTCGTGCTACTATATTTTTCACATAATGGCAAGGCGCCCCTATAAGACTGACGGAAGCTTCGCAACCACGAGTTCGTGACACATGCATAGGATACTTTCGCATAATAATTTAATAGTATATGTTGATTAGTATTTTTATTTGACAATATTATAGATTAGTATAGGCTAAATTGTATTTGCAGTTGACAATAGTATAGATGAGTGTGGTCAGAGTTGTATTTGCATTTAATAAACTATAGGTTGATATGTATTTGTATTTAATAAAGTTTAGGTTGAGTTGTATTTGCATTTAATAAAGTATAGGTTAGTATAGGTTCAGATGTATTTATAATTATTAGGTCATTGGTTAGTACAGGGAATTTAATTCAATAATGTTTTTCATTTTTTCTTCGTAATTGTTT
>NW_019274610.1:0-2040 GCF_002738345.1 Cucurbita maxima | reverse complement strand
TACAACCACTACCTAAATTATGACCAAAAAAATTTGAAAACATAAGTTGTAGTTGAAAATTACATAAAACAATCCCCTAAATCCAAGAACTTTGTCCAATTAGTCAATCCTAAAGATAGTAACTAACTTAGAGTAATTGAAGCTCCACATGAAGTAATTTAAAGTTCTAGTTACTTAACTAAAGTTTATCTCGTCTTTAATGAAACATGAGTTGCACTTAAGTTCATGAAATGTTTATAGACTCCAACTCTTAGTACTATTAATGCAATTATATTTCATATGAGTTTATCATAAATCAAACTATGGTACATTCAATACAACTTCATTTTCTTGTCATACGAAGCAAAATAGAAGAATTAAATTAAACAAATTGATGAACTGAGACGAATAAATCCAACTCAACCCAAACTGATTAGTTTGATTCATTTGTTGGGTTGCAATTTATTTGATAACACTTGCATATTAGAACAATTCAATATTACATACCTTACTTACAAGTAAAATACTAGAATCAACTTTTTGTTTTATAGTTCAACAACCGCTCAAGAAAATAGATTTTAAACTTGAGAAAAAAAAAATATATTGAGTAGGTAATAAAAATGTTGTATTTTTTTTGAAAGGGCATTTGGTCTAGTGGTATGATTCTCGCTTAGGGTGCGAGAGGTCCCGAGTTCAATTCTCGGAATGCGCATTTGGTCTAGTGGTATGATTCTCGCTTAGGGTGCGAGAGGTCCCGAGTTCAATTCTCGGAATGCCCCTATCTTCAATTCATCAAAAGATGATCCTCAAACAGTAGATTTTGATTCCATAAAAAACTAAATATATAGTCCAAATGAATAAGGGCATAAGGGCATTTAGTCGTCTAGTATGATTCTTTCATTTGGGTGCAAGAGGTCTCGATTTCGATTCTCGAAATGCCCTTCCAAAAGAAGAAATAGAATAGTTGTAAAATAATTATCAATGGGGCCTAACCGAAAGGAATGCGTGGCACCAAAAGGAATGCGTGGCACCAAGAATATGAGAATAGAGAATGAAACATAATCTTGGAAGAATAAAAGATCGTTTCGAGCCCGACTTCAAAAAGAGCACACAAATTGTTCTATTGTATTCTTTCTAGAAACTTTTCATTATGTTGTCCAATCCTTTTTTGGGCGCAAAAAAAAAAAAATGAAGATCTCCTTCTTTATCACACGTAGAATTGTCATTCTTTTGTATTTTGAAACCCCTTACCTTATTAGTCATCAGACAGGTTTTTGGTATAATATATCGAGATAATTATTATGAAAAAGCTATTCCACTAGTGTGACTTAGAGACCCTTTCTTTGTGGTATCAGTCATGCTATTTGAATAGCCTGAAGTCATCATAGCCTCTCCACGGGTTCCGAAGACTCCTTTGGCATCAATGTGTGTGCTCCAATGAAAGAGATCAGACCCTTTCCTGAACCAGAACTAGGCACAAAACACCGAGGTAGAAAGTTGAAAGCGAGCTCTTTTCACATATACGCAATCTCGAAGCCCAATTAGCTCAAGGACTGTCTCCTCGACCCTGGCGAGTATGAGTGCTTGGTAAGAGAGAATGTCGAATGAGAAAGACATTTGATTACCGCAACATTCGCAACTACCAAAGTGCACTAAACCTAGTAGAGATCTTCGACCTAACGATAATGGAACTTCAAGCCCATTTAATAAATCAGCTTTGTACCTTATTGTTGACCGAACCGGATGCACGCCAGGCCCAAATTCTTTCTCAATCACTCGGATACGAAAGGAAGATCAGATCTTACAAAATTTTTTTCATTTAATCTCTAATTCAAAACTAAATAATTGTAACCAAATTAATATTACTTAATAAAATAAGAGAAATATTTAACATACTACTACTGACCTCTTCAAATGACATATCTCCTCGGCCGAACTAAATCTGCTTAAACCTTTAAACCTTTTGTTATTTTTTTCTATTTACTTTTGTAGGAACGAAAGAAATTCTGGGTAAATCTTTACAAAAAAGAAATTCCTAATTTGTTGGCATATTTATTTGTA
>NW_019274609.1:0-2310 GCF_002738345.1 Cucurbita maxima | reverse complement strand
TCGACGTTTAAATTCGTACTCGGTCGTTTCGTCGAAAGGTACTTCCGACCACCATATTGTTAAGGCAAAGTTTGTAAGATTAGGACAGAAAGCAAGCAGACGGCAGAAGGATTTAAAGCAAAGGGTTGTAAGGTTGTCTCAATCAAACATGCTCGTTGAACTGGAATGTGTATTATCCGTACAAGGAATCTTTCAATGAGAGGATCCGTCGACCTAATGGTATGTTATGATTCAACATACATTTCACAATAAAAAACGAGCAGTTTTCTTTCTTTAACTTCACTATAAGATTGTTTGTATAACTTAGTAGATAAAACATCAACCAATATTTTAAAAGTTAAGGTTCGAAAGTTAAAGGATCTATTCCATACGAAAATTGACAAAATTGACATTGAAGGGTAAATATGTAATTTAACTTTTTTCTAAAAAAAATTACTAAAATTAAAATTTGGGGGTATTTTATTGATCCAAACCAATTAAATTCCCATATTGGCATATACCGACCTTCTTTAATCAAAATCTAATTAAAAGCTTCAAATAATTAAATTTGTAAAATTACATATTTAGACACCCAAACATCCCTTTCACCTTTCAAACAGAAATCTTTTAAGTTTCATTATAAATACGTTTGGAAATGTTATGGCCAGAGGAAACCTCAGGCACCTCTCCGAACCAGCGGCGAATTAGCGCCGCCGGGAGTTGCAGAGGAATCATAGTACCCAATGCCATGGCGAGTATTAGGAAACATCACAAACACCACGCTCGAAACCGCTCCGACGACCGGCGGCAGAACTTGAACCAACAATTTATCTGCTGCCGCAAAGCTCGGGAAGAAGCACTTCATAGTATCGGAGTCTAGAACCACCAAAGCTCCAAAAACCAGAGCCGAAAAGGTGGCGTGTACAAAATCCCCTGCCCTAAGCTTGTAGGGTGACAGATCAACCTCCTTGGACTCCGGCGACGGCCACATTCCGGAAGCGGTCGCAAAGCCCCAGTGGAGGGCATCGTCGTCGCCAGTGTAGGAGTCAGTGAAGGAGGAGAGGAAACAGGAGAGACCACAGAAGAGGATCAAAATTAGAGAGAGAGATTTGTTGATTGGTTCGCATTGGCCGCTGTTGGTGAGGATTGGGCTGAGGAATTGGAAGAGGAAGACAGTACCGGTGGGGAGGAGGCGAATTAGGTTTCCAACGCCGGTTAGGGTTTTCTCGGTGGCAGAGGCGGCCATGAATTGAAGTGGGGATTTGATTGATGGTTTTCTGGTTGTTCTTGTTTTTGGCTTTGATCGAGGCATTGGGTGGTGGTTGCAGAGGAATTTGGAGATTTAAATAACGGATTGAAGATGGAAGGATTTAGGGATTTAGGGATTTGGGGATTTCGCTTATACGCAAATCTATGAACAAGACGATGGTGCTTCTTTTGCTTTTACTTCCAGAAATGGTTTCACAAAATGGATTTTTTTAAAAAATTATAAATGAGAAAAAGACTAATTATATTTTTGATGAACAATAATTGAGTTTTTTTTAAAATATTTTAAACTTTTAATTCATTAATTGATTTATTTATTTTTATTTTTTAATTCATTAATTCGATCCGATTGTGAGACTAAAGTTATTAGGTGAGACTATAGTTATTAGATCAAATGGTGAGATGGATAATATTATGAGTGGAGTTAGAGTGGACGATATCTGGCCAAGGTGGACGATATTTGTTAACGGGCCAAGGTGGACGATATCTACTAACGGGGCAAGGTGGATGATATCTGCTAACGGGCCAAGGTAGATGATATCTGTTAACAGGACAAGGTGGATGATATGTACTGACGGGCCAAGATGGACGATATTTGTTAACGGGTCAAGGTGGACGATATCTATTAACGGACCAAGGCTTGGGTGTAACAAACGCTATTAAAACCCGACACCAGACATAGAAATGAAAACAATATGTTTATAAACTCGTAATTCGAATTATTCTATAAGCGTAAAGGAAATTGAATTTTATTTATGAGAAAGTAATATTTAATTTTTGAAGAAAGTGGATTTTGGGAAAGAATAAAAAAAAACAAAACGGCTTGTCCCTTTCTAGCCATGGGATCGCAGGCCCTTTGTTCAACGCCACGTGTCTCAGTTCCAAAGGAACACTCTATTTTCCCTCAATTCTGTGTTTCAATCTTCTCAATTTGTCTTTCTTCTCCGCTTTGCTACTGTTCATGATTCTTCCTTGTTCATCTGGTTCGATCATAGCTCATCTACCGATGGCGGACGGGAAATGAAGGCTTGTAATTGAAGTTACGAGAAGCTACGTAGAGAGAGA
>NW_019274608.1:1087-2310 GCF_002738345.1 Cucurbita maxima | reverse complement strand
CAACTTCCAACGAATGGAGTGCATCAAAACAGTAAAAGAGTGCTTCAAATCGAAACCTACTTCGGAAACCCAAATCTGGGACGTTTGAAGTACGTGGTAAAAAAATCGCGTCACGGTCGACGTTTTTGAAAACATTTGTGGGGAATGATTAGGATGGATGATGAAGAATACAATTTCGAACAAACGGAGTGCATCAAAACAATAAAAGAGTCCTTCAAATCAAACCCTAATTGGAAAACCCAAATCTGGGACGTTTGAAGTACGTGCTAAAAAAACCGAGTCACGGTCAACGTTTTTAAAAAGATTTGTGGGGAATGATTAGGCTTGATGATTTAGAATTGAATTTTGAAGAAACAGAGTGCATCAAAACAGTAAAAGAGTGCTTCAAATCGAACCCTATTTCGAAAACCCTAATCAGAGACGTTTGAAGTACGTGCTAAACAAACCGAGTCACGGTCGACGTTTTTCAAAACTTTTGTGGGGAATGGTTAGGCTTGATGAAGAAGAATAGAATTTCCAACAAACGGAGTGCATCAAAATAGTAAAAGAGTGCTTCAAATCGAACCCTACTTCGGAAACCCAAATCTGGGACGTTTGAAGTACGTGCTAAAAAACTGAGTCACGGTCGACGTGTTTCAAAACATTTGTGGGGAATGATTAGGCTTGATGATGTAGAATAAAATTTTGAACAAACGGAGTGCATCAAAACACTAAAAGAGTCCTTCAACTCGAACCCTAATTCGATAACCCTAATCAGGGACGTTTGAAGTACGTGTTAAAAAAACCGAGTCACGGTCATCGTGTTTGAAAACTTTTGTAGGGAATGATTAAGCTTGATGATTTAGAATAGAATTTCAAAGAAACGGAGTGCAACAAAACAAAACACTAAAAGAGTTCTTCAAATCAAACCCTAATTCGAAAAACCTAATCAAGGACGTTTGAGGTACGTGCTAAAAAAACCGAGTCACGGTCGACGTTTTTCAAAAAATTTGTGGGGAATGATTTGGCTTGATGATGTAGAATACAACTTCCAACGAACGGAGTGCATCAAAACAGTAAAAGAGTGCTTCAAATCGAAACCTACTTCGGAAACCCAAATCTGGGACGTTTGAAGTACGTGGTAAAAAAACCGCGTCACGGTCGACGTTTTTCAAAACATTTGTGGGGAATGATTAGGCTTGATGAAGAAGAATAGAATTTTCAACAAACGGAGTGCATCAAAA
>NW_019274608.1:0-1019 GCF_002738345.1 Cucurbita maxima | reverse complement strand
GAAAACCCAAATCTGGGACGTTTGAAGTACGTGCTAAAAAAACCGAGTCACGGTCAACGTTTTTAAAAAGATTTGTGGGGAATGATTAGGCTTGATGATTTAGAATAGAATTTTGAAGAAAAAGAGTGCATCAAAACAGTAAAAGAGTGCTTCAAATCGAACCCTATTTCGAAAACCCTAATCAGAGACGTTTGAAGTACGTGCTAAAAAAACCGAGTCACGGTCGACATTTTTCAAAACTTTTGTGGGGAATGATTAGGCTTGATGAAGAAGAATAGAATTTCCAACAAACGGAGTGCATCAAAATAGTAAAAGAGTGCTTCAAATCGAACCCTACTTCGGAAACCCAAATCTGGGACGTTTGAAGTACGTGCTAAAAAACTGAGTCACGGTCGACGTGTTTCAAAACATTTGAGGGGAATGATTAGGCTTGATGATGTAGAATAAAATTTTGAACAAACGGAGTGCATCAAAACACTAAAAGAGTCCTTCAACTCGAACCCTAATTCCATAACCCTAATCAGGGACGTTTGAAGTACGTGTTAAAAAAACCGAGTCACGGTCATCGTGTTTCAAAACTTTTGTAGGGAATGATTAGGCTTGATGATTTAGAATAGAATTTCAAAGAAACGGAGTGCAACAAAACACAAAAAGAGTTCTTCAAATCAAACCCTAATTCGAAAAACCTAATCAGGGACGTTTGAGGTACGTGCTAAAAAAACCGAGTCACGGTCGACGTTTTTCAAAAAATTTGTGGGGAATGATTTGGCTTGATGATGTAGAATACAACTTCCAACGAACGGAGTGCATCAAAACAGTAAAAGAGTGCTTCAAATCGAAACCTACTTCGGAAACCCAAATCTGGGACGTTTGAAGTACGTGGTAAAAAAACCGCGTCACGGTCGACGTTTTTCAAAACATTTGTGGGGAATGATTAGGATGGATGATGAAGAATACAATTTCGAACAAACGGAGTGCATCAAAACAATAAAAGAGTCCTTCAAATCAAACCCTAATTG
>NW_019274607.1:806-2310 GCF_002738345.1 Cucurbita maxima | reverse complement strand
GATTAGGCTTGATGATTTAGAATATAATTTCGAAGAAACAGAGTGCATAAAACAGTAAAAAAATGCTTCAAATCGAACCCTACTTCGGAAACCCAAATCTGGGACGTTTGAAGTTTGTGCTAAAAAAGCCGAGTCACGGTCGACGTTTTTCGAAAGTTTTGTGAGGAATGATTAGGCTTGATGATTAAGAATATAATTTCGAAGAAACAGAGTGTATAAAAAGTAAAAAAATGCTTCAAATCGAACCCTACTTCGGAAACTCAAATCTGGGACGTTTGAAGTTTGTGCTAAAAAAACCGAGTCACGGTCGACGTTTTTCGAAAGTTTTGTGAGGAATGATTAGGCTTGATGATTTAGAATATCATTTCGAAGAAACAGAGTGCATAAAACAGTAAAAAAATTCTCCAAATCGAACCCTACTTCGGAAACCCAAATCTGGGACGTTTGAAGTTTGTGCTAAAAAAACCGAGTCACGGTCGACGTTTTTCGAAAGTTTTGTGAGGAATGATTAGGCTTGATGATTTAGAATATAATTTCGAAGAAACAGAGTGCATAAAACAGTAAAAAAATGCTTCAAATCGAACCCTACTTCGGAAACCCAAATCTGGGACGTTTGAAGTTTGTGCTAAAAAAACCGAGTCACGGTCGACGTTTTTCGAAAGTTTTGTGAGGAATGATTAGGCTTGATGATTTAGAATAAAGTTTCGAAGAAACACAGTGCATAAAACAGTAAAAAAATTCTCCAAATCGAACCCTACTTCGGAAACCCAAATCTGGGACGTTTGAAGTTTGTGCTAAAAAAACCGAGTCACGGTCGACGTTTTTCGAAAGTTTTTGAGGAATGATTAGGCTTGATGATTTAGAATATAATTTCGAAGAAACAGAGTGCATAAAACAGTAAAAAAATGCTTCAAATCGAACCCTACTTCGGAAACCCAAATATGGGACGTTTAAAGTTTGTGCTAAAAAAACCGAGTCACGGTCGACGTTTTTCGAAAGTTTTGTGAGGAATGATTAGGCTTGATGATTTAGAATATAATTTCGAAGAAACAGAGTGCATAAAACAGTAAAAAAATGCTTCAAATCGAACCCTACTTCGGAAACCCAAATCTGGGACGTTTGAAGTTTGTGCTAAAAAAACCGAGTCACGGTCGACGTTTTTCGAAAGTTTTGTGAGGAATGATTAGGCTTGATTATTTAGAATATAATTTCGAAGAAACAGAGTGCATAAAATAGTAAAAAAATGCTTCAAATCGAACCCTACTTCGGAAACCCAAATCTGGGACGTTTGAAGTTTGTGCTAAAAAAACCGAGTCATGGTCGACGTTTTTCGAAAGTTTTGTGAGGAATGATTAGGCTTGATGATTTAGAATATAATTTCGATGAAACAGAGTGCATAAAATAGTAAAAAAATGCTTCAAATCGAACCCTACTTCGTAATCCCAAAAGTGGGACGTTTGAAGTTTGTGCTAAAAAAACCGAGTCACGGTCGACGTTTTTCGAA
>NW_019274607.1:0-288 GCF_002738345.1 Cucurbita maxima | reverse complement strand
AAAAAAATGCTTCAAATCGAACCCTACTTCGGAAACCCAAATCTGGGACGTTTGAAGTTTGTGCTAAAAAAACCGAGTCACGGTCGACGTTTTTCGAAAGTTTTGTGAGGAATGATTAGGCTTGATGATTTAGAATATAATTTCGAAGAAACAGAGTGCATAAAACAGTAAAAAAATGCTTCAAATCGAACCCTACTTCGGAAACCCAAATCTGGGACGTTTGAAGTTTGTGCTAAAAAAACCGAGTCACGGTCGACGTTTTTCGAAAGTTTTGTGAGGAATGATTAG
>NW_019274606.1:0-2311 GCF_002738345.1 Cucurbita maxima | reverse complement strand
TGTCAAAATTATCAAAAGATGTTTCAATTCATGACACTGATATGTGGAAATCACTACACGTGGAGTAAGATTCGGATTACCTTGTTGATCAAATATCTCATGATAAGAACATTGTTTGAGATTCGAAGTACTCCACAAGCAAGATCGATCATGTCTAGCTTGAATGATTCTTGTTGATCAAATATCTCAACGCAAGAACACTTGTTTGAGATTCGAATCACTCCACAAGCAAGATTGATCATATCGAGCTTGAATGATTCTACATGCAACCTAAACTACATAGAATTGCAAAGAAACTTAGTCATTGGCTAAAGAAAGCACAAATGCTCCATTTACTATATTTTCCAAGTCTACTTACAAATACAACATACGGCTTTATATAGCCTCAAAATAAAACTATTAAAGGCATTACAAGAGTTAGTAACATTCATACTTAATGACCATAATTAGTCATTATGTAATTGTAACCCTAAATTACTCTAAATAAAAATTTATCACAATAACTCTAAATTACTCTAAATTGTAACCTACCCAAAATTTATAACAATCAAACTTCATNGGCATTACAAGAGTTAGTAACATTCATACTTAATGACCATAATTAGTCATTATGTAATTGTAACCCTAAATTACTCTAAATAAAAAGTTATCACAATAACTCTAAATTACTCTAAATTGTAACCTACCAAAAATTTATAACAATCAAACTTCATTCTTCTTCAATGTGTCATGAATTGAAACATCTTTTGATAATTTTGACAACCTTTTCTTCACATCTTCATTGAAGTATATTGTATGATTGACGTCTTTTGGTTCATATCACGACTAATAAAACTTACAACAAACATGAGATCAGGATGAGTAGCTGTGAGATACATTAGACTTCCCACTATTTGTTTATACAAAGTTACATCTACTTTTGCACCATTTTCATCTTTGCCAATTTTCTGTCCTCCTTTTCCTCGTGATGTAGTGTCTGCTCACTGGAGTTGCTTTCGAATCCTTCCTTGATGCAGAAGGATTCTATTCAACTAAACTAGGTTCTAGGTGCTTGTTTTAATCCATCAAGAGCCTTATGGAATTTGTACGCCCTCTCCTCACTTCCCTTTTTCCCCTAATCTTTTGGTTGTTCAACAAAAATATCTTCTTCTAACTCACCATATAGAAAAGCTGATTGGACATCTAACTAATAGAGTTTCCAACTTTTCTTGGTGGCAAAAGCAATGACAATTCTCACCGTATCCATTCTGGCCACAGATGCATACACTTCTGTAAAATCAATTTCATGCTCTTATATGTAGCCTTTTACAACCAATCTTGCTTTCAACTTCTCCAAACTCATTTAGCTTGGTCTTGTAAATCCATTTCACTCTTATTTTCTTTGCTCTAGCCGACAGAACCACCAAGTTCCATGTTTGATTCTTTTCAATGGATTTGATTTCCTCATCCATAGCAAATCTCCATTTTGGGCTTCTGAAAGCTCCTCAAAATTCACAGGATCTGAAATCATCAACCAGTTTAGTCGTTTCTTCCGTGATTTCCCCTTTTTTGTTTTCAACAACTGGTTCAATTGTTTCAGCAACTAGTTTAGTTGTTTCCACCGTGACTTCTCCTTCTTCGACTGTATTCTCATCAATTTCAATATTGTCCCCCAGTCCAATTTTGTTTCACCTTAAAAAAATTTCCAACCCCATTCACGATCTTCCTCAAAAGCTACATTACAACTTATTATAATTTTATTTGTAGTTGGACCAAACATTCTATAGCCTTTGGATTCGCTGCTGACTCCAAGTAAAACACATATTACACTTTTATCTTCAAGTTTGCTTCTCTTGGCATCTAGAATATGAACATGTTTCGCACATTCAAAAACTCTGAAATAATCTACTGATGGTTTCTCCCCAGTCCAAGCCTCTTCTAGTGTCATCTCTTTTACTGTAAGAGTGGGTGATCAATTCAAAATGTAAATCGTCCACCTGACTGCTTCAGGCTAGAAATGTCCGCCTAACTGCTTGAGGCTAGAAATTTTTAGGCACTTTCTTCTCTGTCAGCATAACTCTTACCTTACCAAGTTCATCACGGTGCAATTTTGGCGTTTGGCCACTCTATTTAATTGTGGGCTATAGGTTGTGGTCAATTGTGTCTTCACTCTATGCTGTTTGCAAAAATCGTTGAATTTTACTGAATTGAACTCTACTCCTCTATATATCCTTAAACATTATAGGCATTCCAATTTTCTTTTCCACAATTATTTTGAAACATTTGAAATGATAAAATGTTTATGATTTTTCTACAAAAGAAAACAACTCCA
>NW_019274605.1:1148-2312 GCF_002738345.1 Cucurbita maxima | reverse complement strand
ACGGAGTGCGTAAAACAGTAAAAGAGTTCTTCAAATGGAACCCTTCTTCTGAAACCCTAACAGGGAAGTATGTAGTACGTGCTAAAAAATCCGAGTCACGCTCGACGTTTTTCGAAAGTTTTGTGAGGAATGATAAGGCTAGATGATTTAGAATATTATTTCTAAGAAACGGAGTGCGTAAAACAGTAAAAGAGTTCTTCAAATGGAACCCTTCTTCCGAAACCCTAACAGGGAAGTTTGTAGTACGTGCTAAAAAAACCGAGTCACGGTCGACGTTTGTCGAAAGTTTTGTGAGGAATGATAAGGCTTGATGATTTAGAATATTATTTCTAAGAAACGGAGTGCGTAAAACAGTAAAAGAGTTCTTCAAATGGAACCCTTCTTCCGAAACCCTAACAGGGAAGTCGTAGTACGTGCTAAAAAAACAGAGTCACGGTCAACGTTTTTCGAAAGTTTTGTGAGGAATGATAAGGCTTGATGATTTAGAATATTATTTCTAAGAAACTGAGTGCGTAAAACAGTAAAAGAGTTCTTCAAATGGAACCCTTCTTATGAAACCCTATTTAACGGTCGACGTTTGTCGAAAGTTTTGTGAGGAATGATAAGGCTAGATGATTTAGAATATTATTTCTAAGAAACGGAGTGCGTAAAACAGTAAAAGAGTTCTTCAAATGGAACTCTTCTTCCGAAACCCTAACAGGGAAGTTTGTAGTACGTGCTAAAAAAACCGAGTCACGGTCGACGTTTGTCGAAAATTTTGTGAGGAATGATAAGGCTAGATGATTTAGAATATTATTTCTAAGAAACGGAATGCGTAAAACAGTAAAAGAGTTCTTCAAATGGAACCCTTCTTCGGAAACCCAAACAGGGATATTTGTAGTACGTGCTAAAAAACCGAGTCACGGTCGACGTTTGTCGAAAGTTTTGTGAGAAATGATAAGGCTAGATGATTTAGAATATTATTTCTAAGAAACGGAGTGCGTAAAATAGTAAAAGAGTTCTTCAAATGGAACCCTTCTTCTGAAACCCTAACAGGGAAGTTTGTAGTACGTGCTAAAAAACCGAGTCACGGTCGACGTTTGTCGAAAATTTTGTGTGGAATGATAAGGCTAGATGATTTAGAATATTATTTCTAAGAAACAGAATGCGTAAAACAGTAAAAGA
>NW_019274605.1:0-757 GCF_002738345.1 Cucurbita maxima | reverse complement strand
TTATTTCTAAGAAACGGAGTGCGTAAAACAGTAAAAGAGTTCTTCAAATGGAACCCTTCTTCTGAAACCCTAACAGGGAAGTTTGTAGTACGTGCTAAAAAAACCGAGTCACGGTCGACGTTTGTCGAAAATTTTTTGAGGAATGATAAGGCTAGATGATTTAGAATATTATTTCTAAGAAACGGAATGCGTAAAACAGTAAAAGAGTTCTTCAAATGGAACCCTGCTTCGGAAACCCAAACAGGGAAGTTTGTAGTACGTGCTAAAAAACCGAGTCACGGTCGACGTTTGTCGAAAATTTTGTGAGGAATGATAAGGCTTGATCATTTATCATATTATTTCTAAGAAACGGAGTGCGTAAAGCAGTAAAAGAGTTCTTCAAATGGAACCCTGCTTCGGAAACCCAAACAAGGAAGTTTGTAGTACGTGCTAAAAAACCGAGTCACGGTCGACGTTTGTCGAAAATTTTGTGAGGAATGATAAGGCTAGATGATTTAGAATATTATTCCTAAGAAACGGAGTGCAGAAAACAGTAAAAGAGTTCTTCAAATGGAACCCTTCTTCTGAAACCCTAACAGGGAAGTTTGTAGTACGTGCTAAAAAAATCGAGTCACGGTCGACGTTTGTCGAAAATTTTTTGAGGAATGATAAGGCTAGATGATTTAGAATATTATTTCTAAGAAACGGAATGCGTAAAACAGTAAAAGAGTTCTTCAAATGGAACCCTTCTTCCGAAACCCTAACAGGGAAGTTTGTA
>NW_019274604.1:1498-2312 GCF_002738345.1 Cucurbita maxima | reverse complement strand
AACGTCCCAGATTTGGGTTTCCGAAGTAGGCTTCGATTTGAAGAACTCTTTTACTGTTTTATGCACTCCGTTTCTTCGAAACTATNAGTAGGGTTCGATTTGAAGAACTCTTTTACTGTTTTATGCACTCCGTTTCTTCGAAACTATATTCTAAATCATCAAGCCTAATCATTCCTCACAAAACTTTCGAAAATCGTCGAAAGTGACTCGGTTTTTCTCGCACGTACTTCAAAAGCCCAGATTTGGGTTTCCGAAGTAGGGTTCGATTTGAAGAACTCTTTTACTGTTTTATGCACTCCGTTTCTTCGAAACTATATTCTAAATCATCAAGCCTAATCATTCCTCACAAAACTTTCGAAAATCGTCGACAGTGTCTTGGTTTTTTCGCACGTACTTCAAACGTCCCAGATTTGGGTTTCTGAAGTAGGGTTTGATTTGAAGAACTCTTTTACTCTTTTATGCACTCCGTTTCTTCGAAACTATATTCTAAATCATCAATCCTAATCATTCCTCACAAAACTTTCGAAAATCGTCGAAAGGGACTAGGTGTTTTTTTGGCACGTACTTCAAACGCCCCAGATTTTGGTTTCCGAAGTAGGGTTCGATTTGAAGAACTCTTTTACTGTTTTATGCACTCCGTTTCTTCGAAACTATATTCTAAATCATCAAGCCTAATCATTCCTCACAAAAACTTTCGAAAATCGTCGACAGTGTCTCGGTTTTTTCGCACGTACTTCAAACGTCCCAGATTTGGGTTTCCGAAGTAAGGTTCGATTTGAAGAACTCTTTTACTATTTTATGCACTCCGTTTCTT
>NW_019274604.1:0-1198 GCF_002738345.1 Cucurbita maxima | reverse complement strand
AATCATTCCTCACAAAACTTTCGAAAATCGTCGACAGTGTCTCGGTTTTTTCGCACGTACTTCAAACGTCCCAGATTTGGGTTTCCGAAGTAGGGTTTGATTTGAAGAACTCTTTTACTCTTTTATGAACTCCGTTTCTTCGAAACTATATTCTAAATCATCAATCCTAATCATTCCTCACAAAACTTTCGAAAATCGTCGAAAATGACTCGGTTTTTTTCGCACGTACTTCAAAAGCCCCAGATTTGGGTTTCCGAAGTAGGGTTCGATTTGAAGAACTCTTTTACTGTTTTATGCACTCCGTTTCTTCGAAACTATATTCTAAATCATCAAGCCTAATCATTCCTCACCAAACTTTCAAAAATCGTCGAAAGGGCCTAGGTGTTTTTTTCGCACGTACTTTAAAAGCCGCAGATTTGGGTTTCCGAAGTAGGGTTCGATTTGAAGAACTCTTTTACTGTTTTATGCACTCCGTTTCTTCGAAACTATATTCTAAATCATCAAGCCTAATCATTCCTCACAAAACTTTTTAAAATCGTCGAAAATGACTCGGTTTTTTTCGCACGTACTTCAAACGCCCCAGATTTGGGTTTCCGAAGTAGGGTTCGATTTGAAAAACTCTTTTACTATTTTATGCACTCCGTTTCTTCGAAACTATATTCTAAATCATCAAGCCTAATCATTCCTCACAAAACTTTCGAAAATCGTCGACAGTGTCTCGGTTTTTTCGCACGTACTTCAAACATCCCATATTTGGGTTTCCGAAGTAGGGTTTGATTTGAAGAACTCTTTTACTCTTTTATGCACTCCGTTTCTTCGAAACTATATTCTAAATCATCAATCCTAATCATTCCTCACAAAACTTTCGAAAATCGTCGAAATTGACTCGGTTTTTTTCGCACGTACTTCAAAAGCCCCAGATTTGGGTTTCCGAAGTAGGGTTCGATTTGAAGAACTCTTTTACTGTTTTATGCACTCCGTTTCTTCGAAACTATATTCTAAATCATCAAGCCTAATCATTCCTCACCAAACTTTCGAAAATCGTCGAAAGGGCCTAGGTGTTTTTTTCGCATGTACTTCAAAAGCCGCAGATTTGGGTTTCCGAAGTAGGGTTCGATTTGAAGAACTCTTTTACTGTTTTATGCACTCCGTTTCTTCGAAACTATATTCTAAATCATCAAGCCTAATCATTCCTCAC
>NW_019274603.1:1205-2312 GCF_002738345.1 Cucurbita maxima | reverse complement strand
TCAAGATCGTCGTTTTTCGAAGGTTTTGTGAGGAATGATAAGGCTTGATGATTTATCATATTATTTCTAAGAAATGGAGTGCATAAAAACGTCAACAGAGTTCTTCAAATCGAACCCTACTTCGGAATTCAAAATCGTGGAAGTTTGAAGTACGTGCTAAAAAAACCGAGTCACGATCGTCGTTTTTCGAAGGTTTTGTGAGGAATGATAAGGCTTGATGATTTAGAATATTATTTCTATGAAACGGAGTGCATAAAACCGTCAACAGAGTTCTTCAAATCGAACCCTACTTCGGAAACCCAAATCGTGGAAGTTTGAAGTACGTGCTAAAAAAACCGAGTTACGATCGTCGTTTTTCGAAAGTTTTGTGAGAAATGATGAGGCTTGATGATTTATCATATTATTTCTAAAAAATGGAGTGCATAAAACCGTCAACAGTGTTCTTCAAATCGAACCCTACTTCGGAAACCCAAATCGTGGAATTTTGAAGTACGTGCTAAAAAAACCGAGTCACGATCGTCGTTTTTCGAAGGTTTTGTGAGGAATGATAAGGCTTGATGATTGAGAATATTATTTCTATGAAACGGAGTGCATAAAACGATCAAAAGAGTTCTTCAAATTGAACCCTACTTCGGAAACCCAAATCGTGGAAGTTTGAAGTACGTGCTAAAAAAACCGAGTCACGATCGTCGTTTTTCGAAAGTTTTGTGAGGAATGATGAGGCTTGATGATTTAGAATAATATTTCTAAGATACGGAGTGCATAAAACCGTCAACACTGTTCTTCAAATCGAACCCTACTTCGGAAACCCAAATCTAGGACGTTTGAAGTACGTGCTAAAAAAACCGAGTCACGATCGTCGTTTTTCGAAACTTTTGTGAGGAATGATGAGGCTTGATGATTTAGAATAATATTTCTAAGATACGGAGTGCATAAAACCGTCAACACTGTTCTTCAAATCGAACCCTACTTCGGAAACCCAAATCGTGGAAGTTTGAAGTACGTGCTAAAAAAACCGAGTCACGATCGTTGTTTTTCGAAGGTTTTGTGAGGAATGATAAGGCTTGATGATTGAGAATATTATTTCTATGAAACGGAGTGCATAAA
>NW_019274603.1:0-771 GCF_002738345.1 Cucurbita maxima | reverse complement strand
AGTCACGATCGTCGTTTTTCGAAGGTTTTGTGAGGAATGATAAGGCTTGATGATTGAGAATATTATTTCTATGAAACGGAGTGCATAAAACCATCAACAGAGTTCTTCAAATCGAACCCTACTTCGGAAACGCAAATCGTGGAAGTTTGAATTACGTGCTAAAAAAACCGAGTCACGATCGTCGTTTTTCGAAAGTTTTGTGAGGAATGATGAGGCTTGATGATTTATCATATTATTTCTAAAAAACGGAGTGCATAAAACCGTCAACAGAGTTCTTCAAATCGAACCCTACTTCGGAAACCCAAATCGTGGAATTTTGAAGTACGTGCTAAAAAAACCGAGTCACGATCGTCGTTTTTCGAAGGTTTTGTAAGGAATGATAAGGCTTGATGATTTATCATATTATTTCTAAGAAATGGAGTGCATAAAACCGTCAACAGAGTTCTTCAAATCGAACCCTACTTCGGAAACCCAAATCGTGGAAGTTTGAAGTACGTGCTAAAAAAACCGAGTCACGATCGTCGTTTTTCGAAGGTTTTGTGAGGAATGATAAGGCTTGATGATTTATCATATTATTTCTAAAAAACGGAGTGCATAAAACCGTCAACAGTGTTCTTCAAATCGAACCCTACTTCGGAAACCCAAATCGTGGAATTTTGAAGTACGAGCTAAAAAAACCTAGTCACGATCGTCGTTTTTCGAAGGTTTTGTGAGGAATGATAAGGCTTGATGATTTATCATATTATTTCTAAGAAATGGAGTGCATAAAAA
>NW_019274602.1:0-2313 GCF_002738345.1 Cucurbita maxima | reverse complement strand
CTTCGAAAACCCAAATCTGGGACGTTTGAAGTACGTGCTAAAAAAACCGAGTCACGGTCAACGTTTTTCAATACATTTGTGGGGAATGATTAGGCTTGTAGATGTAGAATACAATTTCGAACCAACGAAGTGCATCAAAACAGTAAAAGAGTGTTTCAAATCGAACCCTACTTCAGAAACCCAAATCTGGGACGTTTTAAGTACGTGCTAAAAAAACCGAGTCACGGTCGACATTTTTCATAACATTTGTGGGGAATGATTAGGCTTGTAGATGTAGAATACAATTTCGAACAACCGGAGTGCATAAAACAGTAAAAGAGTGCTTAAATCGAACCCTACTTCAGAAACCCAAATCTGGGACGTTTTAAGTACATGCTAAAAAAACCGAGTCACGGTCGACATTTTTCGAAACATTTGTGAGGAATGATTAGGCTTGTAGATGTAGAATACAATTTCGAACAACCGGAGTGCATAAAACAGTAAAAGAGTGCTTAAATCGAACCCTACTTCAGAAACCCAAATCTGGGACGTTTTAAGTACATGCTAAAAAAACCGAGTCACGGTCGACATTTTTCGAAACATTTGTGGGGAATGATTAGGCTTGTAGATGTAGAATACAATTTCGAACCAACGGAGTGCATCAAAACAGTAAAAGAGTGTTTCAAATCGAACCCTACTTCAGAAACCCAAATCTGGGACGTTTTAAGTACGTGCTAAAAAAACCGAGTCACGGTCGACATTTTTCAGAATATTTGTGGGGAATAATTAGGCTTGTAGATGTAGAATACAATTTCGAACAACCGGAGTGAATCAAAACTGTAAAAGAGTGCTTCAAATGTAACCCTACTTCGGAAACCCAAATCTGGGACGTTTGAAGTACGTGCTAAAAAAACCGAGTCACGATCAACGTTTTTCAACACATTTGTGGGGAATGATTAGGCATGTAGATGTAGAATACAATTTCGAACCAACGTAGTGCATCAAAACAGTAAAAGAGTGCTTCAAATCGAACCCTACTTCGGAAACCCAAATCTGGGACGTTTGAAGTACGTGCTAAAAAAACCGAGTCACGGTCAACGTTTTTCAATACATTTGTGGGGAATGATTAGGCTTGTAGATGTAGAATACAATTTCGAACCAACGGAGTGCATCAAAACAGTAAAAGAGTGTTTCAAATCGAACCCTACTTCAGAAACCCAAATCTGGGACGTTTGAAGTACGTGCTAAAAAAACCGAGTGACGGTCGACATTTTTCAGAACATTTGTGGGGAATGATTAGGCATGTAGATGTAGAATACAATTTCGAACCAACGGAGTTCATCAAAAATGTAAAAGAGTGCTTCAAATCGAACCCTACTTCGGAAACCCAAATCTGGGACGTTTGAAGTACGTGCTAAAAAAACCGAGTCCCGGTCGACGTTTTTCAACACATTTGTGGGGAATGATTAGGCATGTAGACGTACAATACAATTTCGAACCAACGGAGTTCATCAAAAATGTAAAAGAGTGCTTCAAATCGAACCCTAATTCGGAAACCCAAATCTGGGACGTTTGAAGTACGTGCTAAAAAAACCGAGTCCTGGTCGACGTTTTTCAAAACATTTGTGGGGAATGGTTAGGCTTGTAGATGTAAAATAAAATTTCGAACCAACGGAGTGCATCAAAACAGTAAAAGAGTGCTTCAAATCGAACTTTACTTCGGAAACCCAAATCTGGGACGTTTGAAGTACGTGCTAAAAAAACCGAGTCACGGTCGACGTTTTTCAAAACATTTGTGGGAAATTATTAGGCTTGAAGTTGTAGAATACAATTTCGAACCAACGGAGTGCATCAAAACAGTAAAAGAGTGCTTCAAATCGAACCCTACTTCAGAAACCCAAATCTGGGACGTTTTAAGTACGTGCTAAAAAAACCGAGTGACGGTCGACATTTTTCAGAACATTTGTGGGGAATAATTAGGCTTGTAGATGTAGAATACAATTTCGAACAACCGGAGTGAATCAAAACTGTAAAAGAGTGCTTCAAATGTAACCCTACTTCGGAAACCCAAATCTGGGACGTTTGAAGTACGTGCTAAAAAAACCGAGTCACGGTCGACGTTTTTCAACACATTTGTGGTGAATGATTAGGCTTGTAGATGTAGAATACAATTTCGAACCAACGGAGTGCATCAAAACAGTAAAAGGGTGTTTCAAATCGAACCCTACTTCAGAAACCCAAATCTGGGACGTTTTAAGTACGTGCTAAAAAAACCGAGTCACGGTCGACATTTTTCAGAACATTTGTGGGGAATAATTAGGCTTGTAGATGTAG
>NW_019274601.1:215-2315 GCF_002738345.1 Cucurbita maxima | reverse complement strand
TTTGGGGGGAATGATTAGGCTTGATGATTTAGAATAGAGTTTCGAAGAAACGGAGTGCATAAAATTGTAATAGTGTGCTTCAAATCGAATCCTACGTCGGAAACCCAAATCTGGGACGTTTGAAGTAAGTGCTAAAAAAACCGAGTCACGGTCGACGATTTTTGGAAGTTATTGGAGGAATGATTAGGCTTGATGATTTAAAATAGAATTTCGAAGAAATCGAGTGCATAAAACAGTAAAAGTGTGCTTCAAATCGAACCCTACTTCGGAAACCCAAATCTCGGACGTTTGAAGTACGTGTTAAAGAAACCGAGTCACGGTCGACGTTATTTGGAAGTTTTGGGGGGAATGATTAGGCTAGATGATTTAGAATAGAATTTCGAAGAAACGGAGTGCATGAAATAGTAAAAGTGTGCTTCAAATCGAACCCTACTTCGGAAACCCAAATCTCGGACGTTTGAAGTACGTGTTAAAGAAACCGAGTCACGGTCGACGTTTTTTGGAAGTTTTTGGCGGAATGATTAGGCTTGATGATTTAAAATAGAATTTCGAAGAAATCGAGTGCATAAAACAGTAAAAGTGTGCTTTAAATCGAACCCTACTTCAGAAACCCAAATCTGGGACGTTTGAAGTACGTGCTAAAAAAACCGAGTCACGGTCGACGTTTTTTGGATGTTTTCGGGGGAATGATTAGGGTCGATGATTTAGAATAAAATTTCGAAGAAACGGAGTGCATGAAACAGTAAAAGTGTGCTTCAAATCGAACCCTACTTCGGAAACCCAAATCTGGGACGTTTGAAGTACGTGCTAAAAAAACCGAGTCACGGTCGACGTTTTTTGGAAGTTTTGGAGGGAATGATTAGGCTTGATGATTTAGAATAGAATTTCGAAGAAACGGAGTGCATGAAATAGTAAAAGTGTGCTTCAAATCGAACCCTACTTCGGAAACCCAAATCTGGGACGTTTGAAGTACGTGCTAAAAAAACCGAGTCACAGTCGACGTTTTTTGGAAGTTTTGGGAGGAATGATTAGGCTTGATGATTTAGAATAGAGTTTCGAAGAAACGGAGTGCATAAAACTGTAATGTTGTGCTTCAAATCGAACCCTACGTCGGAAACCCAAATCTGGGACGTTTGAAGTACGTGCTAAAAAAACCGAGTCACGGTCGACGATTTTTGGAAGTTTTTGGGGGAATGATTAGGCTTGATGATTTAGAATAGAGTTTCGAAGAAACGGAGTGCATAAAATTGTAATAGTGTGCTTCAAATCGAATCCTACGTCGGAAACCCAAATCTGGGACGTTTGAAGTACGTGCTAAAAAAACCGAGTCACGGTCGACGATTTTTGGAAGTTATTGGGGGAATGATTAGGCTTGATGATTTAAAATAGAATTTCAAAGAAATCGAGTGCATAAAACAGTAAAAGTGTGCTTTAAATCGAACCCTACTTCAGAAACCCAAATCTGGGACGTTTGAAGTACGTGCTAAAAAAACCGAGTCACGATCGACGTTTTTTTGAAGTTTTGGGGGGAATGATTAGGCTTGATGATTTAGAATAGAATTTCGAAGAAACGGAGTGCATGAAACAGTAAAAGTGTGCTTCAAATCGAACCCTACTTCGGAAACCCAAATCTAGGACGTTTGAAGTACGTGCACAAAAAACCGAGTCACGGTTGACGTTTTTTGGAAGTTTTGTGGGGAATGATTAAGCTTGATGATTTAGAATAGAGTTTCGATGAAACGGAGTGCATAAATTAGTAATAATGTGCTTCAAATCGAACTCTACTTCGGAAACCCAAATCTGGGATGTTTGAAGTACGTGCTAAAAAAACCGAGTCACGGTCGACGTTTTTTGGAAGTTTTCGGGGGAATGATTAGGCTTTATGATTTAGAATAGAATTTCGAAGAAACGGAGTGCATAAAACAGTAAAAGTGTGCTTCAAATCGAACCCTACTTTGGAAACCCAAATCTAGGACGTTTGAAGTACGTGCACAAAAAACCGAGTCACGGTTGACGTTTTTTGGAAGTTTTGTGGGGAATGATTAAGCTTGATGATTTAGAATAGAGTTTCGATGAAACGGAGTGCATAAATTAGTAATA
>NW_019274601.1:0-190 GCF_002738345.1 Cucurbita maxima | reverse complement strand
GAAACGGAGTGCATAAAATAGTAATAGTGTGCTTCAAATCGAACCCTACTTCGGAAACCCAAATCTGGGACGTTTGAAGTACGTGCTAAAAAAACCGAGTCACGGTCGACATTTTTTGGAAGTTTTGGGGGGAATGATTAGGCTCGATGATTTAGAATAGAATTTCGAAGAAACGGAGTGCATGAAACAG
>NW_019274600.1:0-2316 GCF_002738345.1 Cucurbita maxima | reverse complement strand
TACTTCGGAAACCCAAATCTGGGAAGTTTGAAGTACGTGCTAAAAAAACCGAGTCACGATCGTAGTCTTTCGAAATTTTTTTGAGGAATGATAAGGCTTGATGATTTAGAATATTATTTCTAAGAAAGGGAGTGCATAAAACCGTCAACAGAGTTCTTCAAATCGAACCCTACTTCGGAAACAAAAATCTGGGAATTTTGAAGTACGTGCTAAAAAAACCGAGTCACGATCGTCATTTTTCGAACGTTTTGTGAGGAATGATAAGACTTGATGATTTAGAATATTATTTCTAAGAAACGGAGTGCATAAAACGGTCAACAGAGTTCTTCAAATCGAACCCTACTTTGGTAACCAAAATCTGGGAAGTTTGAAGTACGTGCTAAAAAAACCGAATCACGATCGTCGCTTTTCGAAAGTTTTGTGGGGAATGATAAGGCTTGATGATTTAGAATATTATTTCTAAGAAACGGAGTGCATAAAACGGTCAACAGAGTTCTTCAAATCGAACCCTACTTCGGAAACCCAAATCTGGGAAGTTTGAGATACGTGCAAAAAAAACCGAGTCACGATCGTCGTTTTTGAAAGTTTTGTGAGGAATAATAAGGCTTGATGATTTAGAATATTATTTCTAAGAAACGCAGTGCATAAAACCGTCAACAGAGTTCTTCAAATCGAACCCTCCTTCGGAAACCCAAATATGGGAAGTTTGAATACGTGCTAAAAAAACCGAGTCACGATTGTCGTTTTTCCGAAGTTTTGTGAGGAATGATAAGGTTTGATGATTTCGAATATTATTTCTAAGAAACGGACTGCATAAAACCGCCAACAGTGTTCTTCAAATCGAACCCTACTTCGAAAACCCAAATCCGTGAAGTTTGAAGTACGTGCTAAAAAAACCGAGTCACGATCGTCATTTTTCGAACGTTTTGTGAGGAATGATAAGTCTTGATGATTTAGAATAATATTTTTAAGAAACGGAGTGCATAAAACCATCAAGAGAGTTTTTCAGATCGAACCCTACTTCGGAAACCCAAATCTGGGAAGTTTGAAGTACATGCTAAAAAAACCGAGTCACGATCGTCGTTTTTCGAAAGTTTTGTGAGGAATGATAAGACTTGATGATTTAGAATATTGTTTCTAAGAAACGGAGTGCATAAAAGCGTCAACAGAGTTCTTCAAATCGAACCCTACTTCGGTAACCAAAATCTGGGAAGTTTGAAGTACGTGTTAAAAAAACCGAATCACGATCGTCGTTTTTCGAAAGTTTGGTGGGGAATGATAAGGCTTGATGAATTAGAATATTATTTCTAAGAAATGGAGTGCATAAAACCGTTAACAGAGTTCTTCAAATCGAACCCTACTTCGGAAACCAAAATCTGGGAAGTTTGAAGTACGTGCTAAAAAAACCGAATCACGATCGTCGTTTTTCGAAAGTTTGGTGGGGAATGATAAGGCTTGATGAATTAGAATATTATTTCTAAGAAACGGAGTGCATAAAACCGTCAACAGAGTTCTTCAAATCGAACCCTACTTCGGTAACCAAAATCTGGGAAGTTTGAAGTACGTGCTAAAAAAACCGAATCACGATCGTCGTTTTTCGAAAGTTTGGTGGGGAATGATAAGGCTTGATGATTTAGAATATTATTTCTAAGAAACGGAGTGCATAAAACNTTTGGTGGGGAATGATAAGGCTTGATGAATTAGAATATTATTTCTAAGAAACAGAGTGCAAAAAACAGTCAACAGAGTTCTTCAAATCGAACCCTACTTCGGTAACCAAAATCTGGGAAGTTTGAAGTACGTGCTAAAAAAACCGAATCATGATCGTCGTTTTTCGAAAGTTTGGTGGGGAATGATAAGGCTTGATGAATTAGAATATTATTTCTAAGAAACGGAGTGCATAAAACCGTCAACAGAGTTCTTCAAATCGAACCCTACTTCGGTAACCAAAATCTGGGAAGTTTGAAGTACGTGCTAAAAAAACCGAATCACGATCGTCGTTTTTCGAAAGTTTTGTGTGGAATGATAAGGCTTGATGATTTAGAATATTATTTCTAAGAAACGGAGTGCATAAAAGCGTCAACAGAGTTCTTCAAATCGAACTCTACTTCGGAAACCCAAATCTTGGAAGTTTGAAGTACGTGCTAAAAAAACCGAATCACGATCGTCGTTTTTCGAAAGTTTTGTGTGGAATGATAAGGCTTGATGATTTATCATATTATTTCTAGGAAACATAGTGCATAAAACCGTCAACAGAGTTCTTCAAATCGAACCCTACTTCGGAAACCCAAATCTGGGAAATTTGAAGTACGTGCT
>NW_019274599.1:0-2317 GCF_002738345.1 Cucurbita maxima | reverse complement strand
TTTCAAAACATTTGTGGGGAATGATTAGGCTTGATGATGTAGAATAAAATTTTGAACAAACGGAGTGCATCAAAACACTAAAAGAGTCCTTCAACTCGAACCCTATTTCGAAAACCCAAATCTGGGACGTTTGAAGTACGTGCTAAAAACACCGAGTCACGGTCGACGTTTTTAAAAAGTTTGATGGGGAATGATTAGGCTTGATGATTTAGAATAGAATTTCGAAGAAACGGAGATCATCAAAACAGTAAAAGAGTTCTTCAAATCAAACCCTAATTCGAAAAGCCAAATCAGGAACGTTTGAGGTACGTGCTAAAAAAACCGAGTCACGGTCGACATTTTTCAAAACTTTTGTGGAAAATGATTAGGCTTGATGATTTAGAATAGAATTTCGAAGAAACGGAGATCATCAAAACAGTAAAAGAGTTCTTCAAATCAAACCCTAATTCGAAAAGCCAAATCAGGAACGTTTGAGGTACGTGCTAAAAAAACCGAGTCACGGTCGACATTTTTCAAAACTTTTGTGGAAAATGATTAGGTTTGATGAAGAAGAATAGAATTTCCAACAAACGGAGTGCATCAAAATAGTAAAAGAGTGCTTCAAATCGAACCCTACTTCGGAAACCCAAATCTGGGACGTTTGAAGTACGTGCTAAAAAACTGAGTCACGGTCGACGTGTTTCAAAACATTTGTGGGGAATGATTAGGCTTGATGATGTAGAATAAAATTTTGAACAAACGGAGTGCATCAAAACACTAAAAGAGTCCTTCAACTCGAACCCTAATTCGATAACCCTAATCAGGGACGTTTGAAGTACGTGTTAAAAAAACCGAGTCACGGTCATCGTGTTTCAAAACTTTTGTAGGGAATGATTAGGCTTGATGATTTAGAATAAAATTTCAAAGAAACGAAGTGCAACAAAACACTAAAAGAGTTCTTCAAATCAAACCCTAATTCGAAAAACCTAATCAGGGACGTTTGAGGTACGTGCTAAAAAAACCGAGTCACGGTCGACGTTTTTCAAAAAATTTGTGGGGAATGATTTGGCTTGATGATGTAGAATACAACTTCCAACGAATGGAGTGCATCAAAACAGTAAAAGAGTGCTTCAAATCGAACCCTATTTCGAAAACCCTAATCAGAGACGTTTGAAGTACGTGCTAAAAAAACCGAGTCACGGTCGACATTTTTCAAAACTTTTGTGGGGAATGATTAGGCTTGATGAAGAAGAATATAATTTCCAACAAACGGAGTGCATCAAAATAGTAAAAGAGTGCTTCAAATCGAACCCTACTTCGGAAACCCAAATCTGGGACGTTTGAAGTACATGCTAAAAAACTGAGTCACGGTCGACGTGTTTCAAAACATTTGTGGGGAATGATTAGGCTTGATGATGTAGAATAAAATTTTGAACAAACGGAGTGCATCAAAACACTAAAAGAGTCCTTCAACTCGAACCCTAATTCGATAACCCTAATTAGGGACGTTTGAAGTACGTGTTAAAAAAACTGAGTCACGGTCATCGTGTTTTAGAACTTTTGTGGGGAATGATTAGGCTTGATGATTTAGAATAGAATTTCAAAGAAACGGAGTGCATCAAAACACTAAAAGAGTTCTTCAAATCAAACCCTAATTCGAAAAACCAAATCAGGGACGTTTGAGGTACGTGCTAAAAAAACCGAGTCACGGTCGACATTTTTCAAAACTTTTGTGGGGAATGATTAGGCTTGATGAAGAAGAATAGAATTTTCAACAAACGGAGTGCATCAAAATAGTAAAAGAGTGCTTTAAATCGAACGCTACTTCAGAAACCCAAATCTGGGACGTTTGAAGTACGTGCTAAAAAACTGAGTCACGGTCGACGTGTTTCAAAACATTTGTGGGGAATGATTAGGCTTGATGATGTAGAATAAAATTTTGAACAAACGGAGTGCATCAAAACACTAAAAGAGTCCTTCAACTCGAACCCTAATTCGATAACCCTAATCAGGGACGTTTGAAGTACGTGTTAAAAAAACCATGTCACGGTCATCGTGTTTCAAAACTTTTGTAGGGAATGATTAGGCTTGATGATTTAGAATAGAATTTCAAAGAAACGGAGTGCAACAAAACACTAAAAGAGTTCTTCAAATCAAACCCTAATTCGAAAAACCTAATCAGGGACGTTTGAGGTACGTGCTAAAAAAATTGAGTCACGGTCGACGTTTTTCAAAAAATTTGTGGGGAATGATTTGGCTTGATGATGTAGAATACAACTTCCAACGAACGGAGTGCATCAAAAAAGTAAAAGAGTGCTTCAAATCGAAACCTACTTCG
>NW_019274598.1:1478-2318 GCF_002738345.1 Cucurbita maxima | reverse complement strand
ACGTTTCTCGAAACTTTTGTTGGGAATGTTTAGTTTAGTCTTGATGATTTAGAATAGAATGTCAAAGAAACAGAGTGTAGAAAAATAGTACTTAAAATCGAAACCCTAATTTCTGAACCCTAATCCAAGAAGTTTGAACCACGTGATAAAAAACTGAGTAGCGGTCGGCGTTTTTCGAAATTCCTACTCGGAGTGATCGGGAATAATGATTTAGAATAGAATTTCGAAGAAATGGAGTGCATAAAACAGTAAAAGAGTGCTTTAAATCGATTCCCTAACCTGGTTACTTTGAAGAACGTGCTAAAAAAACTGTGTCACGGTCGACGTTTCTCGAAACTTTTGTTGGGAAGGTTTAGTTTAGTCTTGATGATTTAGAATAGAATGTCAAAGAAAAAGAGTGTAGAAAAATAGTACTTAAAATCGAAACCCTAATTTCTGAACCCTAATCTAGAAAGTTTGAACCACGTGATAAAAAAACTGAGTAACGGTCGGCGTTTTTTGAAATTCCTGCTCGGAGTGATCGAGAATAATGATTTAGAATAGAATTTTGAAGAAATGGAGTGCATAAAACAGTAAAAGTGTGCTTTAAATCGATTCCCTAACCTGGTTACTTTGAAGTACGTGCTAAAAAAACTGTGTCACGGTCGACGTTTCTCGAAACTTTTGTTGGGAATGTTTAGTTTAGTCTTGATGATTTAGAATAGAATGTCAAAGAAAAAGAGTGTAGAAAAATAGTACTTAAAATCGAAACCCTAATTTCTGAACCCTAAACTAGGAAGTTTGAACCACGTGATAAAAAAACTGAGTAGCGGTCGGCGTTTTTTGAAATTCCTGCTCGGA
>NW_019274598.1:0-1024 GCF_002738345.1 Cucurbita maxima | reverse complement strand
TCGGAGTCTTGATGATTTAGAATAGAATGTCAAAGAAACAGAGTGTAGAAAAATAGTACTTAAAATCGAAACCCTAATTTGTGAACCCTAATCCAGGAAGTTTGAACCACGTGATAAAAAAACTGTGTCACGGTCGACGTTTCTCGAAACTTTTGTTGGGAATGTTTAGTTTAGTCTTGATGATTTAGAATAGAATGTCAAAGAAACGGAGTGTAGAAAAATAGTACTTAAAATCGAAACCCTAATTTGTGAACCCTAATCCAGGAAGTTTGAACCACGTGATAAAAAAACTGAGTAGCGGTCGGCGTTTTTCGAAATTCCTGCTCGGAGTGATCGGGAATAATGATTTAGAATAGAATTTTGAAGAAATGGAGTGCATAAAACAGTAAAAGAGTGCTTTAAATCGATTCCCTAACCTGGTTACTTTGAAGTACGTGCTAAAAAAACTGTGTCACGGTCGACGTTTCTCGAAACTTTTGTTGGGAATGTTTAGTTTAGTCTTGATGATTTAGAATAGAATCTCAAAGAAACGAAGTGTAGAAAAATAGTTCTTAAAATCGAAACCCTAATTTGTGAACCCTAATCCAGGAAGTTTGAACCACGTGATAAAAAAACTGAGTAGCGGTCGGCGTTTTTCGAAATTCCTGCTCGGAGTGATCGGGAATAATGATTTAGAATAGAATTTTGAAGAAATGGAGTGCATAAAACAGTAAAAGAGTGCTTTAAATCGATTCCCTAACCTGGTTACTTTGAAGTACGTGCTAAAAAAACTGTGTCACGGTCGACGTTTCTCGAAACTTTTGTTGGGAATGTTTAGTTTAGTCTTGATGATTTAGAATAGAATCTCAAAGAAACGGAGTGTAGAAAAATAGTACTTAAAATCGAAAACCTAATTTTTGAACCCTAATCTAGGAAGTTTGAACAACGTGATAAAAAAACTGAGTAGCGGTCGGCGTTTTTCGAAATTCCTGCTCGGAGTGATCGGGAATAATGATTTAGAATAGAATTTTGAAGAAATGGAGTG
>NW_019274597.1:676-2319 GCF_002738345.1 Cucurbita maxima | reverse complement strand
TATTATATTTTTGGAAAGTCGTCGTTGTAGAGTCGTGAGTACTCCCACGAGTTTGATCCCCCGCAGCGACGATTTTCAAATTTCTTTTGAATTCAAAATTCGGCATTGGCGAACCGGACTATTTGGGATCGTTTCCCAACAACGAAATTCAAAATTTGATTCCTTTTTCTCTCGTGCGTTAACAAATTATATATTTTTCAGAGGTCGATGTAATACAGTAGTGAGTATTCCTGCTTGTCACTCGAGAGACCTGAGTTTGGACCCCGAAAATAATAAGCTTAATTTTCTTTTAAAAATTTGCACCGCATTTGAAATTGGATTACTTGTTTCGAATCTTCGATTGATAAAATCTAGATCATTCACAATGGATCACTTTTTCTAAAGACGATTGTTAAATCTGTAGCTTTAAGAAATAATTTATTTTTTATCAGTCGTTTTAGTGATACAATGGAGAGTATTTCCGCTTGTCATTCCAGTTATTATGTTCCAGAGGTCGTTGTAATACAAGGGCGAGCATACCTGCTTGTCACTCAGTGACCCAAGTTTGATCCCGAACAATAACAAGTTTAATCTTGTTTTTACAATTTTAGTCGGATTCAAAATTGAATTACTTTTTGTAACGGCGATGGATAAAATCTGGTTTGTTAACAAATATTATATTTTTGGAAAGTCGTCGTTGTAGAGTCGTGAGTACTCCCACGAGTTTGATCCCCCGCAGCGACGATTTTTAATTTTCTTTTGAATTCGAAATTCGGTAGTGGTGAACCGGATGATTTGGGTTTGTTTCCCTACAACGAAATTCGGGATTGGATTCCTTTTTCTCTCGTGTGTTAACAAATAATATATTTTTCAGAGGTCGATGTAATACAGTAGTGAGTATTCCCGCTTGTCACTCGAGAGACCTGAGTTTGAACCCCGAAAATAATAAGCTTAATTTTCTTTTGAAAATTTGCACCGCATTTGAAATTGGATTACTTGTTTCGAATCTTCGATTGATAAAATCTAGAGCGTTGACAATGGATCACTTTTTCTAAAGACGATTGGTAAAATCTGGAGCGTTAACAAATAATTTATTTTTTATGAGTCGTTTTAGTGATACAATGGAGAGTATTTCCGCTTGTCATTCGAGTTATTATGTTCCAGAGGTCGTTGTAATACAAGGGCGAGCATACCTGCTTGTCACTCAGTGACACAAGTTTGATCCCGAACAATAACAAGTTTAATCTTGTTTTTTACAATTTTAGTCGGTTTCAAAATTGAATTACTTTTGGTAACCGCGATGGATAAAATCTGGTTTGTTAACAAATATTATAGTTTTCGAAAGTCGTCGTTGTATTGTGGTGAGTACACCCACGAGTTTGATCCCACGCAGCGACGATTTTTAATTTTTATTTTGAATTCGAAATTCGGTAGTGGTGAACCGGATGATTTGGGTTTGTTTCCCTACAACGAAATTCGGGATTGGATTCCTTTTTCTCTCGTGTGTTAACAAATAATATATTTTTTAGAGGTCGATGTAATACAGTAGTGAGTATTCCCGCTTGTCACTCGAGAGACCTGAGTTTGAACCCGACAATAATAAGCTTAATTTTCTTTTGAAAATTTGCACCGCATTTGAAATTTGATTACTTGTTTCGAATCTT
>NW_019274597.1:0-373 GCF_002738345.1 Cucurbita maxima | reverse complement strand
AATCTTGTTTTTACAATTTTAGTCGGATTCAAAATTGAATTACTTTTCGTAATGGCCATATATAAAATCTGGTTTGTTAACAAATATTATATTTTTTATAAGTCGTCGTTGTAGAGTGGTGAGTACTCCCACGAGTTTGATCCCCCGCAGCGACGATTTTTAATTTTCTTTTGAATTCGAATTTCGGTAGTGGTGAACCGGATGATTTGGGTTTGTTTCCAAACAACGAAATTCGGGATTGGATTTCTTTTTCTCTCGTGTGTTAACAAATAATATATTTTTCAGATGTTGATGTAATACAGTAGTGAGTATTCCCGCTTGTCACTCGAGAGACCTGAGTTTGGACCTCGACAATAATAAGCTTAATTTTCTT
>NW_019274596.1:0-2252 GCF_002738345.1 Cucurbita maxima | reverse complement strand
GGATTCCCTCCCTTTAACCTGACTTTGACGGGTTTTGTTTTCCTCCCCAGATCTCTCTCTCTCTTCCTCCACGCCTTTTGTGTTTTTCTATGGCCAAGATGCACATTCTCACTCGCTATTTGCTTTAGTGATCTTTTTATTGTGGTCGTGATTTTAAGAAACCTATACATAGTGGTAAGTTTGAAAAAAGAGAAGAACCTAAAATCCTTCCCTTCAAATTGAATTCAGACAACTTAGGAGAACAAGTTCTCATCAATCGTTTGCGTGTCTTTCGACAGTCTCCACAACTGTGACTTCCCTCTTGATTAGTAACGTCCATATATGAAAACCAAAAAAACTCTATTCATACTGTTTAAAGAAATCCTATTAATGTTGTCGAGATTTTGCTTGTGAGTCGCTAATTGTTGGACATTGTTTGAAGATCTCCTATGGAAAGTCAAAGTGTTGTTTATGTTATTCTTCCTTGTCATTTCCTCATCCTCTCTGACAACAAATTATGTTCAAATTCTTGGAATAGGATCGCTTAGTAGGTAATTTATGTGCCACAAAGAAGAGAGAAAATACCAAAAATTGAAGATGGAAGTTCACTTCCAAGATAAAAAAATTTTGTTTTTTTTTTCTTTGTGAAATTTGAAAGCCGAATTGATAGGAAATGGTTATCTATTTTTTTTTTTTTCATATTATTAAAGTTCCACTTAGTGGATAAATTTGTAAAATCAGGACTATGGTTGTTGTCACAATTTGGATTTGAGAAATCTCACCAAACCTTTTTATTTGATTGAGAAGACATGGGGCAAAGTAGAAGAAGACTACACAACAATGTGGTATTTGCTACCTACTCTTCCATTCAAAAGAAAGTTTGAATTGATAGATGTCAAATTTAATTTGAATCCCAATCTGTGTCCTGAACATGAGACGTTATGACCATGTCACAGGGGATGCAAGGGAATGTCATGATGCAAGGGAATGTCAGAGCAATTATCGACTAAATCTGGGTTCCAAAGCCTAATCCAAATCATGGACATATGTTTTACTAGGTTAAGGATGTTAGTATCGACCACATGACCTAATAGTCTATCGATGGGAGATTTCTAGTTAAGACTAGAGGTATGGACTAAGATGAGAGTGGTCTGGAGCAGGTGACCATAGAGACAAACTTAGGTTCAAGAGTCTCCTCAGATTTTGTACACTTTTGTCCCAATCTTGTTTTTTATGATTCATTCCTTTTTTTACTTCAACTCAAACTCTATTTTGTATAGTATAAATATTATATGTACTTTTGTATGTTTTCAAATTTTAGAGTCTTTCTTATTTTTCAAAGCAAAAAATATTACCATATTTTCACAACTCTTTTGCGTTAGACTACATCACAATCCATACATCAAACAAATAAAATTTTTTTTAGGGCAACATCAATGTGTGGATGGTCAGGGGTTCACCAATTCACCTTTGACGATCTACATAGTAGTGTGAGTTCATGGGATTACCCCTATAAGTTCTATGATGATGTGGGGACTAGTAATCGAGAAATAGCTCCTATTTAGTAAGCCTGTTTGAGTGATAGGGGTCCACAAGCGTATTTAGAAATTATTAGGATTTGGTATGATAGAGGTCCTGCATTGAGCACAACTTATGCTCCATAGACAGAACTCGTGTGGAGATGATCAAGCGATCTCCAACTATTTATTAGTCATGAACTTGCCCATAGAAGTAAGGGCCGCCATAGATATAGTAGCTTAATAGGCACGAGGGCCGCCCCTCCTAAATTATGATTATATTATGTGGCTTCATTTGCATAGTTAATTTGTTAGAATGGGCTTTAATTTTATTTAGAATTAAACAAGAGTGAAGGTTAATCAAACTTACATGGAAGTGACATGAAGAATGTAGTGACATGAAGAATGTTCTAAACCGTCTTTAATTTACTTGCTCCAACCTCTCTAATGGTTAAATCTTGTAATGAACCTAGTTTTCTACTTACCTAGAGTCGCTATCATATGCATGATGTAAATGGAGAAACATTCTTTTAAGACGACTTCACAAAACAATGTCATGGACTAAAATTTTCATAAAGACTTGGAAAAAATTCCAGTTTCTAAAATTTTCTCCAATTTTCGTTCTTCTTTGCTTCCAAAACCTTGTATAACCTATTATGGACTATACATTACCTCTTATTATAGGCATTGGGTATTACACACACTCAAAGAAGTTCCTCTAGACCAATTCCTTTAGCTTGACGGAAGAATAAGGAA
>NW_019274595.1:0-2319 GCF_002738345.1 Cucurbita maxima | reverse complement strand
CCGTGACTCGGTTTTTTTAGCACGTACTACAAACTTCCCCGTTTGGGTTTTCTGAAGCAGGGTTCGATTTGAAAAACTCTTTTACTGTTTTACGCACTCCGTTTCTTAGAAATAATATTCTAAATCACCAAGCCTTATCATTCGTCACAAAACTTTCGACAAACGTCGACCGTGACTCGGTTTTTTTAGCACGTACTACAAACTTCCCTGTTTGGGTTTCGGAAGAAGGGTTCCATTTGAAGAACTCTTTTACTGTTTTACGCACTCCGTTTCTTAGAAATAATATTCTAAATCATCTAGCCTTATCATTCCTCACAAAACTTTCGACAAACGTCGACCGTGACTCGGTTTTTTTAGCACGTACTACAAACTTCTCTGTTTGGGTTTTCGAAGGATGGTTCCATTTGAAGAACTCTTTTACTGTATTACGCACTCCGTTTCTTAGAAATAATATTCTAAATCATCAAGCCTGATCATTCCTCACAAAACTTTCGACAAACGTCGACCGTGACTCGGTTTTTTTAGCACGTACTACAAACTTCCCTGTTTGGGTTTCCGAAGAAGGGTTCATTTGAAGAACTCTTTTACTGTTTTACGCACTCCGTTTCTTAGAAATAATATTCTAAATCATCTAGCCTTATCATTCCTCACAAAACTTTCGACAAACGTCGACCGTGACTCGGTTTTTTTAGCACGTACTACAAACTTCCCTGTTTGGGTTTCCGAAGAAGGGTTCATTTGAAGAACTCTTTTACTGTTTTACGCACTCCGTTTCGTAGAAATAATATTCTAAATCATCCAGCCTTATCATTCCTTACAAAACTTTCGACAAACGTCGACCGTGACTCGGTTTTTTTAGCACGTACTACAAACTTCCCTTTTTGGGTTTCCGAAGAAGGGTTCATTTGAAGAACTCTTTTATTGTTTTACGCACTCCGTTTCTTAGAAATAATATTCTAAATCATCAAGCCTTATCAGTCCTCACAAAACTTTCGACAAACGTCGACCGTGACTCGGTTTTTTTAGCACGTACTACAAACTTCCCCGTTTGGGTTTTCTGAAGCAGGGTTCGATTTGAAGAACTCTTTTACTGTTTTACGCACTCCGTTTCTTAGAAATAATATTCTAAATCATCAAGCCTTATCATTCGTCACAAAACTTTCGACAAACATCGACCGTGACTCGGTTTTTTTAGCACGTACTACAAACTTCCCTGTTTGGGTTTCCGAAGAAGGGTTCATTTGAAGAACTCTTTTACTGTTTTACGCACTCCATTTCTTAGAAATAATATTCTAAATCATCAAGCCTTATCATTCCTCACAAAACATTCGACAAACCTCGACCGTGACTCGGTTTTTTTAGCACGTACTACAAACTTCCCTGTTTGGGTTTCCGAAGAAGGGTACATTTGAAGAACTCTTTTACTGTTTTACGCACTCCATTTCTTAGAAATAATATTCTAAATCATCAAGCCTTATCATTCCTCACAAAACATTCGACAAACCTCGACCGTGACTCGGTTTTTTTAGCACGTACTACAAACTTCCCTGTTTGGGTTTCCGAAGAAGGGTTCATTTGAAGAACTCTTTTATTGTTTTACGCACTCCATTTCTTAGAAATAATATTCTAAATCATCAAGCCTTATCATTCCTCACAAAACTTTGGACAAACATCGATCGTGACTCGGTTTTTTGAGCACGTACTACAAACTTCCCCGTTTGGGTTTTCTGAAGAAGGGTTCGATTTGAAGAACTCTTTTACTGTTTTACGCACTCCGTTTCTTAGAAATAATATTCTAAATCATCCAGCCTTATCATTCCTTACAAAACTTTCGACAAACGTCGACCGTGACTCGGTTTTTTTAGCACGTACTACAAACTTCCCTGTTTGGGTTTCCGAAGAAGGGTTCATTTGAAGAACTCTTTTACTGTTTTACGCACTCCATTTCTTAGAAATAATATTCTAAATCATCAAGCCTTATCATTCCTCACAAAACATTCGACAAACGTCGACCGTGACTCGGTTTTTTTAGCACGTACTACAAACTTCCCTGTTTGGGTTTCCGAAGAAGGGTTCATTTGAAGAACTCTTTTATTGTTTTACGCACTCCATTTCTTAGAAATAATATTCTAAATCATCAAGCCTTATCATTCCTCACAAAACTTTGGACAAACATCGATCGTGACTCGGTTTTTTTAGCACGTACTACAAACTTCCCCGTTTGGGTTTTCTGAAGAAGGGTTCGATTTGAAGAACTCTTTTACTGTTTTACGCACTCCGTTTCTTAGAAATAATATTCTAAATCATCCAGCCTTATCA
>NW_019274594.1:0-2116 GCF_002738345.1 Cucurbita maxima | reverse complement strand
CATCGGCTATGAACCCGGGAGCAATGCGTACAGACTATATGATCCTGTAGGGGGGCGAGCTCACGTGTCTCGCGACGTCGTCTTCGACGAAAGCACCTTCTGGCAGTGGAATGACGTGATCGAGGCAAACCATAATCCAAATCAATTTACGGTGAAGTACCTCGTCACCGAGCCAGAAGAAGGAGGAGCCCAGCATCAGCAGCCGTCACCGCCGCCAGCAGGTGCAACCCCTGAACCAGTGGAATTCGCAACACCACGGACTGCGGATTCGACGCTGGATGCCGATCACGATACTGATCTGGAGGCCAGGTACCGGAGGATGGACTACCTAGTAGGAGGAGGTGAACCACCTGGACTGGCTGTGCGCGAGCTCGAAGAAGTGGCCGAAATACATGCCATCAGTGCAGATGAACCGAACACCTTCGCGAAGCAGAAAAGAACCCGTGCTGGCTGAAGGCAATGCAGGAGGAGATGACATCCATCACCGAAAACTAGACGTGGAGTCTGGAGGATATGCCGCTAGGACACCAAGCCATAAGGCTCAAATGGGTCTTCAAACTGAAGTGCAACAAAAAAGGAGAAGTTATGAAGCACAAGGCCCGTCTGGTGGCGAAGGGCTACGTCCAGAAGCAAGGAGTGGACTTCGAAAAGGTATTTGCGCAAGTGGCAAGGTTAGAATCCGTTCGTTTCTTGCTGGCAATTGCAGCACATTACTCTTGGGAGGTTCACCATATGGACGTAAAGTCTGCTTTCCTTAATGGAGAGCTGAAGGAGACTGTTTATGTCCGACAACCACCTGGCTTCCTGGACAACAACAACCCCAATAAAGTATTGCGCCTGCACAAGGCACTCTACGGGCTTCGACAAGCTCCGCGAGCCTGGAACGCGAAGCTCGACAGTACCTTACTGTCACTGAAATTCAAACGTTGCGCCTCTGAGCATAGCATGTACACGCACGACCATGACAAGAAGCGACTAATCGTGGGAGTGTACGTCGACGACCTCATAATCACTAAAGGTGACATGGAAGTCCTCGGAAGGTTCAAGAAGGAGATGTCGAAAAACTTCGAGATGAGCGATCTCAGCGTGCTCAGCTACTATCTCGGCATCGAAGTGCAACAGAATTCTACCAGCATCTCCATCTGCCAAAGTGCATACGCAAAGAAGCTGCTGGACACAACTGGACTTGTGGACAGTAATCCTACAAGGACACCAATGGAGGCCCGACTCCAACTAAGGAAGGCCGGCACTACGACGACAGTCGACTCCACCAATTACCGCAGCATTGTCGGGAGACTGCGCTATCTGGTAAACTCTCGTCCTGATCTTGTTTATTCTGTTGGATATGTGAGCCAGTTTATGGAAGCACCTAGGGAGGAGCATTTAGTGGCTGTCAAGCGCATCCTGCTCTATGTAGCCGAAACCAGAGGCTTGGGTGTAAGATACTGCGCAGGGAGCGGAAAGGAGAAACTCAAGCTAGTCGGCTACAGTGATAGTGACATGGCCGGTGACGTTGATGATCGTAAGAGCACTAGCGGAATGATCTACTTTCTCTCAGGCGACGCAATCTGCTGGCAATCAACAAAACATAAGGTAGTTGCTTTATCTTCCTGCGAAGCAGAATACATCGCCGCTTCGATGGCAGCAACACAAGGGATCTGGCTTGCGCGACTAATGGAAGAACTCATCGGGAGAGAAAGTGATCCACCAATGCTATACGTAGACAACAAAGCTACGATCTCCCTGAACAAAAATCCAGTTTTGCATGAACGAAGCAAGCACATAGAAATCAGATTCCACTACATTCGAGAATGTGCAGATTGAGGGCTCATCAAAATTGATTACATCCGAACAGAGGAACAACTTGGAGACATCTTCACCAAGTCCCTAGCGCGAGTGAAATTTGAAGAACTACGCTCAAAGATCGGAGTTCAAATAGTAAGGTAGATATACTACAGGTTTTAGGAGGAGATTGTTAGATAAAACCTAAGTTTTTACCGTTTTTCCTTATTCACACGATTTCAGAAAATCTCCGTTTGACCATTTGACAAAACACTTCGAATGGATCACCAAAATTTTAGACGAAAATTTTGTAGGGAGTGGCACAGATTTAGTT
>NW_019274593.1:1524-2328 GCF_002738345.1 Cucurbita maxima | reverse complement strand
CTTCGTTTTCACCGTCGAGCCTCTGGATTTTGCTCCTCTCGAACCACCTGAACTTTCTTGCTCCTCAGAGATTATCCATTCGAGAAAGCTGAAGTCCTTTGGTTGAATTCTGCCAGAGCTTTCCTTGGATGGAACAAAAGAACAAAAAGGTTAGAGCTAGAGAGGGGAACAAAACATTATTTATAAAAGTGTGGAAACCTCTCCCAAACAGTGTTTTAAAAACCTTCAAGGAAAGCCTAAAAGGAAAAGCACAAAGAGGACAATATCTACCATAAGGTTGTGGAAACCTCTCCCTAGCAAACGCGTTCTCAAAATCTTGAGAGAAAGTCCGAACCCAAAGAGGACAATATCTGCTATATGGGTGTGAAAACCTCTCCTTAACTAACGCGTTTTAAAAACCTTGAGGGAAAACCCAAAGAAGATAATATCTACTAGCGGTGGAGGACTTGCGCCGTTACAAAAAGGGTCTTCTTTGATTCCGGAAAATCTCTCTTTTTCTAGGATACGGATATTGGTTGTTGTAAGCTTATGCTACTAGAATATAGTACATTATATAATGTTTACTGTGTATCCTCATGAGAAAATTAAAGCCCTCATGTTCTCAAGTCTTTAATGGTAATAACTTTCACTTGCTATTGCTGCAGTGGACATTTCATCCAGCATTAAGCAGGGAATTTGGTTCATATAAACCAAATCCCGCTCCGCTACTTCATATCTGCTCATCTTGGGACGTCCTACCTAACCAAGTCATTATGGTTGGCGATAGCCTCAAAGATGATGTGAGTGTATTCTTTTTTATTATTC
>NW_019274593.1:0-1497 GCF_002738345.1 Cucurbita maxima | reverse complement strand
TTCCTCTCCTATCATTCAGATTGGATGTGGCAAGCAAGCCGGAGCGTTCACATGTTTGCTAGACGAAACGGGAAGGTACAACTCGGAGCATTACGCCAACACGGATCTCGAACCAGATTTTAAAGCATCTACACTTGGTGAAGTTCTTCATCTTTTGAAGGCGAATTTTGAGTTGGCACCATGATCCTGACTCTTGCAGATGGTAGAACGTTTAAGATGTATTGATGGATTTCATGAAAAGGGAAAAATAAGTTCCAAAATTGTTTGAGTGATTAGGATTTTAATTGAAAGTTGAGTCGTTCTACAAACGAAAAGAAGAGATGGGAATCCTTCTACGACAATTGTATCAATAAAAATCTTTGAACTATCATTTTATCATAAGTAAAATTTCAAAAAAAAAAAAAATATTAAATATGTACGCTCCCGTGGGGTTCGAACCCACGACCACTGGTTAAGAGCTTTGCTCTCTAACAACTAAGCTGTCTAAAAAAAATATTTTCAATTTTTGAAATTTAAATAAATCCAAAATGTAGAAAACCCATTTTAATTTTTATTTATAAAACTCATATTTATTTCCTTATTAATTTAATTTAGATGTGAATAAATCTCTCTATTTATTTAATTTTGAAAAATTCGATTTAATTTTGGAAAGTAGATTATTAATTTTTATCTACAAATTTTAATTTGTTTCAATTGCTAACATTCTACCCTTACAATTAAAAAAAAAAATGAGATAATCATATAAAACGTAGATGGACGATTTCTATCTATATATTCATAACAAGAATTTTTAGATTTTTTTTTTATAAAGGTTAAGTACNTTGAATCGACATTTTTTAAATATTTATAAGAATATTTTTTAATTAAAAAAAATATTTATGTTGAAACTTTACAACAATAATTTAAGAATATTATTGAGATTATAAATATTTTTTAGATTAAAAAAAAAAAAAAAAAAGAATTTGTTCTTGCCTTCGATTCCCATTGGACGGTCAAAAGTAAAAAGTGATACCGGAAGAATTTTAACTCTATTTGGTAAATCTATTATTTTTAATTTTAATTTTTGACTTTCAACTTTCTTATACAAAAAAATGTCATATTCTCTAATTAAAATTTTAAGAATTACAAGGGTTGATTATATTTTTCATAACAATTATTTTTTTAAAAGGGAAATTAAAATCATATTAAATAATTACAATTAAAATCATATGCCTATTTTAATTACTATAGTTAAATCACACTATTTAAAGATAAATTAATTAAAGTTAAAATTATCAAAATAAATATCTCACTAACTAAAATTTATTTATTTTTAAAATAAAAATTCTATTTAAATTAATTTAAATAATTATAATAATTTTCGATCGGACAAAAAGTAATGTTTTAATATACTTTTTTTAATTAAATTTTAAATATAATTATACTTTAAATTATAAACCTAATTATTAAATTATCGTATCAAATAAAATTTTAAAGTTTTTTATAATAATTAAATGA
>NW_019274592.1:0-2323 GCF_002738345.1 Cucurbita maxima | reverse complement strand
TTAATAATTATTGTTGAAAATGAAGAACATAAATTAACTATTTACCAAAGCCTTGATGCAGAAGCCATGGCCGTTGTTATTCTACTTAATGATGGAAGGCATCCTCCTTGAAATATATATTCTTTTATAAAACCAGCACTTAGTCATACTCTTTATAAGATTCTTCTGGCACTGATATGAACTAATGCAAAAAAATAATAATAATTATAAATAAAGAGTAATTAAAATAATTAATTATAAGTAAAAAATAAAAAAAATTAATTAAACCTGTAGAACAAGAAGACCATTGTCCTCTAACACTGATTCACAAGAACCAAAAAAATCTTCCATGAATTCGTGGCCAACCGCTTCTATCATCCCACTGCCAAAAACAAAAAAAATAAATAGTTAGATTAACATTAAGATGTTTTTATATAGATTCACCCATCTAATAAATCACGGCTGGTTTGGTGAATAACACATGTGGCACTATGGATGGTTCAACGTGTCTAACGGGTGAAGATGACACATTACGCTAAATCCGACATGCATTCGCAAACTAACGCGCAATTTAACTCGTGTACCAAGATGCAACTCGATTCAACACCGAGACTTGAATGTCCGAGAAATTAGAACCCTAATTTTACTTTAATTAAAACCTACCAGAGAAATTAGAAACTTTGGGCCCCTGACAAGTGGAAAAGCTAGTTTGGGAAGGCACACTTCACCAAGTAAGAAATCACACCAAATTTAGATAAATAATACTTGTAGGCATTGAAAGGACGTGCTGGCATGAGATCATTCATTACCTCAAGTGGTTATAAAATGCATGTTAAAGACTTTTGAATAGCGTTTTCTTTATGATCATGCACTGTATGAATGTTATGGTAAAATTATTGTTATGTCCCTAGGTGGAGATTTTCGAGTGGCATGCTATTTTATGTAATTTATAAAGCTAAAAATTGAATAAGCATGACTAAAATACGAGTTGGGCAATATGGATGAATATGTTATGTATGATGTAAGAAATTACTAAAATGCGATTATGACGAGATTTGTGATGAAAGTTGTTTTATATGTTTTTCGCTGTGTTAGAAACGACGGACTATTAAAATTTGTGCTCTGGGTGATTGATAGATATTATCTCCATGTTGAGCTTGCTTGACTATATGTTTGCATATATATTTGCATGGACCAATATGTTCTAGCTCCAAGAGTTTGACTGATGTTCTCCGTATAAAGCATGTTTATCTGCACAGAGCTAAGGCGTAAGAGTTAAGGCTAGATGATGACATAGGTTAGTACGCCTCCAATACACTTAGCACCTTAAGATTGTGAGTGACGGTCAGAGGGTATAGATCCTAGTGCTTCCAGACTAAGAAAGACTTGAAGATTTAGAATAGAGCAGCCTAGAGTAAAAAGTCTACGTTAAGAGACCTAGGTGCCTTAGAAATCCAATAGACCTCCTCAGCTCCTAGATATTACTAAGGTGAAGTTTAAATTATGGATTACATGCTTAGGTGATCGATAGGAATATCTCCCTATCAAAGCATCCATGAAAGAACTCAATTAAGATTAGAGCGCTACAGCTAGTGCGATTTACTTGTTGACCCAAGTCAATACGTTTCTAGTAGACTTGTGTGCACACATAGATTAATTTAGCACAAGGAGCTAACCTCGAACGTCCTGAAAATGAGAGTTGTGATTTAAACTTTCTAGATACCTCTAAGAACCTAGTAAACCTCTACGACATCAAGGAATGACAAAAGTAGTCTCCTAGCCTGATAGTAGTAGATAGTGTGTGAGGACCTCCACTTTCCTCTTGACTCTGGTACAGTACCGTTGAGTTAGCATGAGGTTGATTATGGATGTGTGACTCAATGGTTTGTTGGATTACTCTACATGCGTCCTGTTGTTGGGTGTTGATCATGCGGGTAATTAGTAGTTACCTTGCATGGAGGATTCATCCTATGGAAGAGTTTTGATCATGTAGGTAACCAATGGAGCGGCACGTATAGAGTGTTGTGCCCCCCAACCCTGGGCAACTAAATGACTTGTGGGATTGATTCGCTAGCTAACCTCTCATGGATGACGAGTAGGCTAGCACTCACCATGTTATTCCTACCTAATATGAAGTCTATGAAAGTAGTGCCTCATATTCGGATATCGGTTACCACTTTTTAGGCTAAGCTAGCTATCTAAGACTGTGCATAGTAAGAACAATACGTTTGTTGCCTAGAGTAAAGCCCATGGTCACTTGCTAAATCATGGATGTGATGAAAGCTTACAAATAGATTGCTTACTCGGTACATTTACATATTTATACCCTTTCCCCTCTCTTTTC
>NW_019274591.1:2045-2323 GCF_002738345.1 Cucurbita maxima | reverse complement strand
CATTCGTTAACTACTAGGACATTCCACTATAGCCTAGTAGTTGCACTCCCCTCACTATAGATATATTTTTGTCCATTTGATATAACCATGATTAGTAAGTCGATCCTTCACAGGTTGTTCGTAACTAAAGCTGGGTCAATTTACCGTTTTACCCTTGAAGTTACTTCTTGTTTCTTATGTCTCACTGATCCTCTAATGAACAATTGGTTTGTGGTCCAACCAGTAAATCGGATCCCTCTCAGACCAATGAGAGGGTGGGGCCCCTTATTCAAGACCTG
>NW_019274591.1:0-1725 GCF_002738345.1 Cucurbita maxima | reverse complement strand
TATAGTTCAAGTAATCATACTATAGCCCGAGTGTTCTTAGTTCATTGGATTTAGATTAATGATTGTAAAGTTCACTTTATTCAATAACAATCTTTACTGAATAAACAACAATTATAACTTGATTGAAAATAGTATATGTTTTTGTTTACAAACTTGAGTTTTAGGACATAAAACCCAACAAACTCCCACTTGGACTAAAACTCTAGTGGGGTTTTATAATGTTGAGTAGAGAGAAAGACATAAATACAATAAACTAGGGCATCACATACTCATGCCTTTTCTCCCACTTACCCTAGATTACATAACTCGTAGTCCTAGACTCACCAGGTGCCCTTCATACACTTTAGCCGTGAGGGGCTCTGAAAATGGATCAGCAATGTTGTGCTCTGAAGCTATCTGTGTGACGATCACATCTCCTCGTTGCACAATCTCCCTTATGAGATGATATTTGCGCTCAATATGTTTTCCTCGCTTATGATTTCTTGGTTATTTTGAATTTGCAACTGCTCCACTATTATCACAATAAAGATTGACGGGAAGATGCATATTTGGAACTACTTCCAAATCAGTTAAGAACTTCCTAAGCCATACAGATTCTTTCGCTGCTTCACAAGCAACTGAATGTGTTAATATAACACATGCGTTAGCAATTTGGATCTTAGGCACTTTTAGAACATCAATTATAGTAAATAACTAGAATGTTCATAAGTATTAAAACTTAATGAGTTTGAATACTAACCTTTTGTAGTTCAAATTTCTTTTTCCTAACGAACCGGTTTCGAACCACCACTAGTGTCTTCTCCACTATCCTCCGGCCTTAGAACGAGATTGTGGAATCCGGTGAGTGACTTATACTTGGGAAAGATTTTGTATATATGAAGAGAGTGTTTGTGAGAGGTTTTTCTCAAGGTTTTTCACCAACAAGAACCACCTTCCATGTACCATGATCACTCTATTTATAGAGTCATGTTTGCATGTTCATGCAAATTTGAGATCACCAAATTTTGACACTCAAAATTCCACTCAAATTTGTGGGATTTATTTGGAAAACATTCAAGTTTGGTTCAACCAAATTTTGACACCTCAAAACTCCACTAACATGGATTTTTCCATAAAATGAAGTCATCATTTTGACTTTCTTCATTTTGATTCAACAACCAATATGAATTATTAATTTCAAATTAAAGTAATATTAAATGATTAATTAAACTATTTAATTAATATTTAATATTAATTCAAATGTCAATCCAAATTTATTTCCGACATATATTTGATTAAGATATTTAAATCTTATTTAAATATCTCAGATTCTCTCTTTTTGTTTAATTCGTAAATAAAACAAAAATGCGGTTAACCCATGACATTATGTATAAATCTAGGTTCATCAATAATCCATGTGATAAGTACCTAGAATTATGTGAATAACATGCTAAATAATTGGCTAGGATCCATACCCATAAGTAACCATTATCTGCCATTACGATGTGTACAAAAAGGCCTCTATTCCTCTTTAGGTAGGATGTCCTGCAATATGTATCATGAGCTGGATGTTATGATAGGCCTACATTTCCCATCAACTAAACGAGATGTCCTGCACTACGATTTACAAGTAGGATTACATGATTATGACGACACTACTCATGTGTTCATGGGGAGAAAATTGAAGGTTATTTTAGGGGAAGGTTTTCAGGATCAGTATATGATACATGACACGATGACCTCTTA
>NW_019274590.1:0-2324 GCF_002738345.1 Cucurbita maxima | reverse complement strand
TCTCTGGAACTACTCAAAGAAACAAGGAGGAGAGGTCTGGGTTTTTTCCGAGAGGATTTCACGAGCCTTTTAGGCAACTTTATTTTTTTATTTTTTTTTTAAGGTTACAAATACAGTTTAAATTCCAAGTTGAGTTTTTTTTGTAGACTACAATGTTTTGGTGCAAGTTTAGTAGCAATCTTGCACATCTTTGTTCGAGATGTTTTCGCCGGATAATGAAGTTTGGCTTCAAGAAGAATACAACTGTTGGCTCTGCATTTGGGATGTTGATGAGAAGGGTTTTGCTTTTTATAATAGTAAAACAAAGTTATTTGATCTCATTCATTCATGGAGTTCTTAGACCAAACCATAACCTTTCCTCCACTCCACATGATATCTTTTTGTTTCTTTAGAAGTTGTGTACTTACTACAATACTTATCTAATAAAAGCAAGTCTGTTAAATGTTTGAGTTCTCAATTATACGGAGACTTTTAACTAAATAGTGCATGTATGGTAATGAAATATCCAAATTGTTATCGAAAAATAAAATACTAGAGTTCAAAATGAATATACACGTCCCCATTTTATTCAAAAATTTGAAGCACTAAAATGAAGAAACATGAGAAGGAGATATCCCAATGGAGTTAGAAAAAGTATATGATTGGGCATTGGGAGAGAGAAAAAAGGGTAACTTAAGTTTGGGGATGTGGGTAATTCCTTGCTAAATAAAGTTTAACCTATCAAACAAATCCTCTTAAATATTCTTTCATATTTTTTTTTTTTTTAATTTTTCTTTTAATAGCTTTTTACATAAAAATCTATCTTTAAAAGTTGTTAAAATATATATATATNTTTTTTTTTTTTTAGTTTTTCTTTTAATAGCTTTTTACATAAAAATCTATCTTTAAAAGTTGTTAAAATATATATATATATGGGGTCAAAAGAATCCAAATGAAACAAAGACAAATTCTAAGTTGATAAAAAATGAAAACTATGAATAATTTCAATATGATTTTGTTGTTTACTTTTGCATCAACTTCTAACGATTTCACTTGTTTTGCAATGCAATATCCACATTCTCAATGGAGAGTGACGATTCTTAATTATCAAGACGTACCTTTACTGGCCCATTGCAAATCGAAAAACAACGATTTTAGTAACTAAGGGTGTTGCACTACGACAAATATTTAACGAGACTATATTGTTTTATGTATATCTAAATTTATAGATTTGAGAGTTTTTTTAAAAAAAATTTATTTAACCATGGTGGTGGAATTTCAAAACTCCACAAATTTTAAAAGTATAATATCCCACATAAAAAAAAAAAAAAAAATCTAGATAGATGTTTATTTTTTATCTCAATTTCAAGGATTTAATTACAAATTCTTTTAGGTTGGGGTTATTTATTTTTTATTTTTTTGTTAATAAATATATGGCGTGGAGAGGTTGAATGATACTTAACCTCGTCATGGATTCTGATATGGTCTCAACTAGTTGAATTACGCATAACGTATGACTATGTAATTATATAGGCTCTTATAGTTCTAATTTTTTTTTTTCATTTTTTCAATTGAATTTGTGCCCATCTGTCATAACTTTCAGATATAGGGGAGCATATTCGTCAGTTCAAACAAGAATACAATGAGGAATTGAAAGANGCGTGGAGAGGTTGAATGATACTTAACCTCGTCATGGATTCTGATATGGTCTCAACTAGTTGAATTACGCATAACGTATGACTATGTAATTATATAGGCTCTTATAGTTCTAATTTTTTTTTTTTTTTTTCATTTTTTCAATTGAATTTGTGCCCATCTGACATAACTTTCAGATATAGGGGAGCATATTCGTCAGTTCAAACAAGAATACAATGAGGAATTGAAAGAGAATGTTTTGCAGACAACATTGTTTTGGTGCAACTTTAACAGCAATTATGGGAAGTTTTCGTTCGAGGTTTTTTGGCCAGAGAAGGGAATTTGGCTTGAAGAACGATGCAACTATTCCCACTGCATTTGACGTGCAGATGAGAAGGATTTTTCTTTATATAATAGAAAAACAAAGGTATTCGAGCTCATTCATCCANGTACATCTCAATAAAATATTAAAGTTGTTATTGAAGAATAAAATATTACGTCAGCCTTAATATCAAAGTCTAGATTTTTTAGAAAACTTTCAAGCACAAAAATGAAATAAATTTGAAAGTTATACACAATTCTTGAGAATGAAAGAAAAATAGAATCTTTAAAGGCCAAAAAAAAAAAAAAACACGATCGCCAGAAAACATGCGTTCACACCTTATGGCGCCACATGTCGCTCCTGCAGCCAGAAACTTCTTCGGCTTATG
>NW_019274589.1:0-2124 GCF_002738345.1 Cucurbita maxima | reverse complement strand
AAACTTTCGATAAACGTAGACCGTGACTAGGTTTTTTAAGCACGTACTTCAAACGTTCCATATTTGGGTTTCTGAAGTAGGGTTCGATTTGAAGAACTCTTTTACTGTTTTATGCACTCCGTTCCTTGGAAATAACATTCTAAATCATCAAGCCTAATCATTCCTCACAAAACTTTTGAAAAACGTCGACCATGAATAGGATTTTTTAGCACGTACTTCGAATGTTCCATATTTGGGTTTCCAAAGTAGGGTTCGATTTGAAGAACTCTTTTACTGTTTTATGCACTCCGTTCCTTGGAAATAACATTCTAAATCATCAAGCCTAATCATTCCTCAAAAAACTTTCGAAAAACGTCGACCGCGACTAGGTTTTTTCAGCACTTTCTTCAAACGTTCCATATTTGGGTTTCCGAAGTAGGGTTCTATTTGAAGAACTCTTTTACTATTTTATGCAGTCTGTTTCTTCGAAATTCCATTCGTAATCATCAAGCCTTATCATTCCTCACAAAACTTTCGAATAAAGTCGACCGTGAATCGCTTTTTTTAGCACGTACTTCAGACGTCAACTATTTGGGTTTCCGAACTAGGGTTCGATTTGAAGAACTCTTTTACTATTTTATGCAGTCCGTTTCTTCGAAATTCCATTCGTAATCATCAAGCCTTATCATTCCTCACAAAACTTTCGAATAAAGTCGACCGTGAATCGCTTTTTTTAGCACGTACTTCAGACGTCAACTATTTGGGTTTCCGAACTAGGGTTCGATTTGAAGAACTCTTTTACTATTTTATGCACTCCGTTTCTTCAAAATTCCATTCTTAATCATCAAGACTTATCATTCCTCACAAAACTTTCGAATAAAGTCGACCGTGAATCGCTTTTTTTAGCACGTACTTCAGACGTCAACTATTTGGGTTTCCGAACTAGGGTTCGATTTGAAGAACTCTTTTACTATTTTATGCACTCCGTTTCTTCAAAATTCCATTCTTAATCATAAAGACTTATCATTCCTCACAAAACTTTCGAATAAAGTCGACCGTGAATCGCTTTTTTTAGCACGTATTTCAGACGTCCATTATTTGGTTCCGAACTAGGGTGCGATTTGAATAACTCTATTACTTTTTTATGCACTCCGTTTCTTCGAAATTCCATTCTTAATCATCAAGCCTTATAATTGCTCACAAAACTTTCGATAAACGTAGACCGTGACTAGGTTTTTTAAGCACGTACTTCAAACGTTCCATATTTGGGTTTCCGAAGTAGGGTTCGATTTGAAGAACTCTTTTACTGTTTTATGCACTCCGTTCCTTTGAAATAACATTCTAAATCATCAAGCCTAATCATTCCTCACAAAACTTTTGAAAAACGTCGACCATGAATAGGATTTTTTAGCACGTACTTCGAATGTTCCATATTTGGGTTTCCAAAGTAGGGTTCGATTTGAAGAACTCTTTTACTTTTTTATGCACTCCGTTTCTTGGAAATAATATTCTCAATCATCAAGCCTAATCATTCCTCAAAAAACTTTCGAAAAACGTCGACCGCGACTAGGTTTTTTCAGCACTTTCTTTAAACGTTCCATATTTGGGTTTCCGAAGTAGGGTTCTATTTGAAGAACTCTTTTACTATTTTATGCACTCCGTTTCTTCGAAATTCCATTCGTAATCATCAAGCCTTATCATTCCTCACAAAACTTTCGAATAAAGTCGACCGTGAATCGCTTTTTTTAGCACGTATTTCAGACGTCCATTATTTGGTTCCGAACTAGGGTGCGATTTGAATAACTCTATTACTTTTTTATGCGCTCCGTTTCTTCGAAATTCCATTCGTAATCATCAAGCCTTATCATTCCTCACAAAACTTTTGAAAAACGTCGACCATGAATAGGATTTTTTAGCACGTACTTCGAATGTTCCATATTTGGGTTTCCAAAGTAGGGTTCGATTTGAAGAACTCTTTTACTTTTTTATGCACTCCGTTTCTTGGAAATAATATTCTCAATCATCAAGCCTAATCATTCCTCAAAAAACTTTCAAAAAACGTCGACCGCGACTAGGTTTTTTCAGCACTTTCTTCAAACGTTCCATATTTGGGTTTCCGAAGTAGAGTTCTATTTGAAGAACTCT
>NW_019274588.1:0-2325 GCF_002738345.1 Cucurbita maxima | reverse complement strand
TGGAATCCGGTGAGTGATTAAACTTGGGAGGGATTTTGTATATATGAAGAGAGTGTCTGTGAGAGGTTTTTGTCAAGGTTTTTCACCAAGAAGAAGACATTTCATGTTTTATGATCACTCTATTTATAAAGTCATGTTTGCATGTTCATGCAAATTTGAGATCACCAAATTTTGACACTCAAAATTCCACTCAATTTTGTAGGGTTTATTTGGCAAACATGCAAGTTTGGTTAAACAAAATTTTGACACCTCAAAATTCCACTAATATGGATTTTTCCATTAAATGAAGTCAACATTTTGACTTTCTCCATTTTGATTCAACAATCAATTTGAATAATAAATTTCAAATTAAAGTAATATTTAATGATTAATTAAATATTTAATATTAATTCAAATGTCAATCCCAATTATTTCCGACACATATTTGATTAAGATATTAAATTTTATTTAAATATCTCAGATTCTTTCTTTTTGTTTAATTCGTAAATAAAACAAAAATGCAGTTAAATATATCGTATATATGTAGTGCATTCTCCCTAATTTGAATTCGAACACTTCGAACTCACTCGTCACACTGTTCTATGGTTTAGTCCGATATGAGCTACCAGAGGGACCTAATGGACCTATAGATCATGGGCTCCAACGATCCAAGATTAACCGGTTAAACTCATTAACTTTGTTAACCAACATTCGTTAAGTACTAGGACATTCCACTATAGCCTAGTAGTTGCACTCCCCTCACTATAGATATATTTTTGTCCATTTGATATAACCATGATTAGTAAGTCGATTCTTCACAGGTTGTTCGTCACTAGAGCTGGGTCAATTTACCGTTTTACCCTTGAAGTTACTTCTTGTTTCTTATGTCTCACTGATCCTCTAATGAACAATTGGTTTGTGGTCCAACTAGTAAACCGGATCCCTCTCAGGCCAATGAGAGGGTGGGGCCCCTTATTCAAGACCTGGAGTCAGTAATTAAGGGAACTACCTCTCTTCTATCCCTAAAACTGGGTAGGAGTGAATTCCATCTTGCACCCCACGTCCTCAGCCATTTACCCAGTCTTACCCCTGAAATGGGAGACCTATTGAGTTGGCGAACTTGAGCCACTCTCACCCATGCAAATCTAAGGATAATTCCGAATAAACAAGAAGTTCATGGTTAGCTCAAGATTAAGATCGAGTTACTTAGGTCATCGAATGAAAAGAAAATCAGTCTCAACAGTAAACGACATTATAAAGTGAGAGTGATTTTCTTCATGGTCCGATCTTATGCAATACTCATTGCATAGGACGCCCCCACTCACATGACTCCACATGTACAATTTTAGTGATCACATTGTTTATATCATATACAAAAGTGGGCCGCATCCATAGTGTTCTCAAGATAAGGTACTGAGCCTTATCCTTATACTATAGATCATATTGACTATATACTTGAACTTGATCAACTCTTATGTCTCTACATATAGTTCAAGTAATCATACTATAGACAGAGTGTTCTTAGTTTATTGGATTTAGATTAATGATTGTAAAGTTCACTTTATTCAATAACAACCTTTACTGAATAAACAACAATAATAACGTTATTGAAAATAAAATATGCTTTTGTTTACAAACTATGAGTTTTAGGACATAAAACCCAACAAACTCCCACTTGGACTAAAACTCTAGTGTGGTTTTATAACGTTGAGTAGAGAGAAAGACATAAATACAATAAACTAGGGCATCACATACTCATGCCTTTTCTCCCACTTGCCCTAGATTACCTAACTCGTAATCCTAGACTCACTAGGTGCCCTTCATACACTTTAGCCGTGAGGGGCTTTGTAAATGGATCAGCAATGTTGTGCTCTGAAGCTATCTGTGTGACAATCACATCTCCTCATTACACAATCTCTCTTATGAGATGATATTTGGGCTCAGTATGTTTTCTTCGCTTATGGCTTCTTGGTTCTTTTGAATTTGCAAACCCTTTGCTCGTGATCCTGTTCAATGAACCCCTCTGGTTGAGCCATAGAGATACTCTCTTCAAGATTGTCGTTTAGAAAGGATGTCTTAACATCCATTTTCCAAATTTCATAATCATAAAATGTGGCAATAGACAAGAGTATTCTAATCGATTTAAGCATAGCAACAGGAGAGAAGGTTTCTTCATAGTCCACCCCCTCTCTTTGGGTATAACCCTTTACTACTAGTCAAGCTTTAAAGGTCTGTACCTTACCGATTTGATCTCGTTTCCTCTTATAGATCCACTTGCAACCAATAGGTTTTACCCTATCTGGTTGATCTACAAGTTCCCAGATTGAATTGAAGTACATTGACTCC
>NW_019274587.1:0-2326 GCF_002738345.1 Cucurbita maxima | reverse complement strand
GTTTGTTTTAACTAAGGAATGTCCTCTAAACCCCAGCTCAAATGCAAACAGAACAGTTTGGGATGCATATGACAAATGAACAAAGGAAAATGACAAAGCCCGAGTGTACATTTTAGCCAGCCTATCTAATGTTTTGGCTAAGGAACACAACGTCATGGGTACTACTAAAGAGATTAGGGAATCTTTGAAATGGATATTTGGACAACCGTTCTTCTCCCTTAGACATGACGCCATAAAATACATTTACAACTACCGTATGAAAGAAGGGACCTCAGTTAGATAACATGTCCTGGACATCATGGTCCATTTCAATGTGGCAGAAGAAAATGGAGATGTCATTGATGAGAAGAGTCAAGTCAGTTTTATCATGGAGTCTCTTCCGAAGAGTTTCTTCTAGTTCCGCACAAATATGATGATGAACAAGATAGAATATAACTTGACTGCTCTTCTCAATGAGCTACAGACTTATTAGTCCCTCTTAACGAACAAGGGACAAATTGGAGAAGCAAATGTTGTTATCTCTAATAAATTACTACGAGGATCGTCCTCCAAAAATAAGTCCGGACCTTCAACTTCTAAAAGTGTTTAGATAAAGAAGAAGGGTAAGGGGAAAAATAATATTTCTACTTACCCCAAACACAAGGTTCAAAAAAGGAAAATATTTCCATTGCAACGAAAACGGGCACAAGAAGAGAAATTGCCCAAAATACCTTGCAGAGAAAAAAGTCGAAAAGACACAACAAGGTAAATATGATTTACTCGTAGAAATATGTTTAGTAGAGTATGACAACTAATCATATTTGTTTTTTTTACCAGGAAACTAGCTCCTAGCGAATGCTTGCGGATGGCGAGATAACACTTAAGGTTAGAACAGGAAAGATTGTCTCAGCAAGATCAATAGGAAATTAAATTTTTTTTTTTTTGGAGATAGATTCATTATATTAGATAATGTACTTTTTGTTCCTAGAATGAAAAGAAATGTCATATCTATCTCTTGTTTATTAGAAAAATTGTATAAAAAAATCTTTTGAAATCAATGAAGTGTTCATTTGCAAAAGAGGTATTCATATTTGTTCTGCAAAACTAGAAAACAACTTATATAGGTTAAAACCGAGTGAAACAAAAGCTATTTTAAATACCGAGATGTTTAAAACAGTTGAAACTCAAAATAAAAGACAAAAGATTTCTCCTAATACCTATCTTTGGCACATAAGACTAGGCCACATTAATTTCAATAGGATTAAGAGATTGGTTAAAAAAGGACTTCTAAATGAGTTAGAAGACAACTCTTTACCTCCATGTGAGTCAATGAAACCTTAGAAACCTTAGAACCAATGAAACCTTAGAACTCGTGCATACAGATCTCTGTGGTCCAATGAATGTCAAAGCACGAGGAGTGTATGAATATTTCATCAGTTTTATTGATGATTATTCAAGGTATGACTGTCTTTACCTAATGAATCACAAATCTGAAGCTCTTGAAAAATTCTGAGAGTATAAGACTGAGGTTGAGAATCTATTAGGTAAAACTATTAAAGCACTTCGATTAGATCGAGATGGAGAGTATATGAACTTAAGATTTCAGGACTATATGATAGAACATGGAATAACGTCTCAACTCTCAGCCCCGGGTATCCCTCAACAGAATAGTGTATCAGAAAGGAGAAATAGAACTCTGTTAGGCATGGTTCGGTCTATGATGAGTTTCACTCAATTACCTGATCCGTTTTGGGGATATGTAGTAGAGACTGCTACATATATTTTGAACATGGTTCCTTCTAAGAATGTTTCAGAAACAGCTTATAAGTTATGGAAAGGGCGTAAAGATAGTTTACGTCACTTCAAGATTTGGGGATGCCTAGCACATGTGTTGTTGCAAAACTCCAAGAAATTAGAACGTCGTGCAAAATTATGTATACTCGTTGGATACCCCAAGGAGACGAAAGGTGGTTTGTTTTATGACCCTAAAGAAAATAAAGTGTTTGTATCAACAATCGCTACATTCTTAGAGGAAGACCATGTAAGAAATCATCAACCTCACAGCAAACTAGTATTAAGTGAGATTTCTAAAGAAGATACTGATAAAATAACAAGAGTCATTGATTACGCTGGTCCTTCAACAAGAGTTGTTGATGGAGCTGCACTTCTGGTCAATCACTTCCTTCTTAAGAGTTGATAATGCTTCGACATAGTGGGAGAGTTATAACTCAACCCAATCGTTACTTGGCTTTGGCAGAAACTCAAGTCATCATACCTGATGATGGCGTTGAGGATCCATTGACCTATAAACAGGCAATGAATGAGGAAGATAGAGATTAATGGATCA
>NW_019274586.1:0-2260 GCF_002738345.1 Cucurbita maxima | reverse complement strand
ACATCTAAATAATGAAGATTCTGGAGCTCTCAATGTCGGTTTAAGCATCTCCTATAAAGTCTGAAGTAGGAGCAACAATACGGAATAAGAATCGAGAAAGGTCGATCCCCCAATCGAAGGCAATGAGTGTTTAGATTATGGGTCTCCTACTCTTAGATTTCTTCCAAATTTAAGAGCAATCCTCGACCATTTCTCTTCAAACTTATTCCTACAGTTTCTCAACAAGATTATCCACAAGTTCTATGAAGGAATAGAGTGCTGAAAGTGCCCAGAAACAATTCCTCCAATTCGATCCTCCATTGAAGAACTTTAAGAAAAACTTGAAAATCCAATCCGAGGATACATGATAACTCGTCGAGCAAAAATGATTCCATTCAGTTTCTGCACCTCCAAGGAATGCTTCCATAGAAGACCACGAAGAAAAATAACCTCGAGAGCGTGCCGAATTGAAGGAAATAGGTTTCGAAATTAAATTGGGGATAAGAGTCGAATTCTTATCTACGATCTCTTTTCCTTCAAATTAAGGATTCCTCTAACTTCAGAGGAATAAGTTGAGTAAACTTGATAAAGGAATCGAGAGCTGAAACATCGTAGAACAAGCTACCGAAGTGATCGAAAATCTGGCATTTCGAGTGAGTTCTATACTGGGAACGATTTTTGGAAATTAAGGTCCTAGACTCAAAGACATTCCTCGAAGCCAATTCCTTTAGCTTGAAGAAAGGATATTAAAGAGGTTCAATGAAGAAATAGGGCCTTGAAACCCCTAGAATCGGCTACCCAATAAAAAATCCTTTGTTTTATCTCCAGCGATAAATCATATTTTTTATGAACTTTGGAAGAGAATACCTTAGGCTACGATCTACGAGAAGGTATCAAATCAATCCCTAGCCCTTCCTTGTAACACCCATCTTTAAGTTTCACAAAGAAATCAAGGAAAGAAACGATGTAAATGGGCTGTACAAGCCGAGTTTCAAATGGAGGCGATGCGAAAAATGCACATCTTCTTCCTATTTAGTGGAAGAAAACGATGATATGTCCAGTTCAACTGAATTGTCCAAGTCAACTCAAAATTTGATCTTTTCTCTGGTTTTCTCAATTTTAACCCCATTCCAGATCGATTCTCATAAAAAAAAGCATTATGGTTTCATAAACTAGACACAATAAGGAGTATGTGGAAGGAAATTTGAAGTAATTCAGATACTGGAAGCTCAAGAATGGAGGTCCCAAACGTCGACGACGAGGCAAGTAGCCCCCTTAGACTCTTTGTTAAGAAATACTTGTAGAAATCGCTTGGATTTTTATATGAACCCTAAACCAAGTATGAATTAAGGATATATGAAAGAAAAATTCAAATAACTATGAGTTAAGACCCTGAACCAATCAAATAGCTCGAGGTTTAAGTAACGTTAAAATAACTCACTATATGAGTTTCGCTACCTATCAAATTTTAATACTGAGCATATTATAGCATGTTGAGGTTAGATATGAAATTTGGGGGTCATTGGATAAGGATAAGTAGGTAAACTAAGAAACGGTGTAAAATGACCATATCCCCTATATTATTTCAATATTCACTCTAGAAACCAGGGTTAAAAACTATATTATTTCAAACCCTCCATTGTTGCTTCTACTTTGCATGAAAATGCTTCCACTAAATCAAGTTACTAACTAGTTGGTTTGGTTCGGTTCAATTCTTGGGTCCACTAGATTGAAACGACCCAGCTCAATTAAACTCTTGATAATATAAAAATCATAAGTTTCTTAAATTACATTAACTTAAACCCCTAATTTCTTTTTAGAATGTTTAGGTTTGTGTCTAGTTAATCTCTAAATGCTTAAAAGTATCTAATAAGACTTCTTTTCAAATGAGTGATTTGATATATCATAGAGGACAAAATATTTATTTGTTCCAAATATCTTAGGTTGACCAATCTTTTTTGTCAAGTATTTTGAATATTATCATTGTGAATTACTAATGCGGATTGAATCTCATTAATAAAAATATCCCAAAACTCGGGTAAAGATACATCAACATAAATACTTTAATTTCATCTTCAAAATATATTTCCACTTAACTCAGTTGACTTATAATCATAATAGTCACGGTTACACAAATATTTACAAACTTAAAACGTAAATTATAAGGAGTACAAGAGAAAAGTGCTTAAAATAGTTTCAAAATATAGAAAAAAAAGATAACAGGGATGGGTCAAAGTCAACATTTGGTTTCTAGTTACCATGGTACGGTCAAAACTTATTT
>NW_019274585.1:381-2327 GCF_002738345.1 Cucurbita maxima | reverse complement strand
GAGTCACGGTCGACGTGTTTCAAAACATTTGTGGGGAATGATTAGGATTGATGATGTAGAATACAATTTCGAACAAATGGGGTGCATCAAAACAATAAGAGAGTCCTTCAAATCGAACCCTAATTCGAAAACCAAAATCTGGGACGTTAGAAGTACGTGCTATAAAACCGAGTCACGGTCGACATGTTTCAAAACATTTGTGGGGAATGATTAGGCTTGATGATGTAGAATACAATTTCGAATAAAAGAAGTGTTTCAAAACATTTGTGGGGAATGATTAGGCTTGATGATGTAGAATACAATTTCGAATAAAAGAAGTGCATCAAAACAACAAAAGAGTCCTTCAAATCGAACCCTAATTCGAAAACCCAAATCTGGGACGTTTGAAGTATGTGCTAAAAAAACAGAGTCACGGTCGACGTTTTTAAAATGTTTTGTGGGGAATGATTAGGCTTGATGATTTAGAATAGAATTTCGAAGAAACAGAGTGCATCAAAACAATAAAAGAGTGCTTCAAATCGAACCCTACTTTGGAAACCCAAATTTGGGACGTTTGAAGTACGTGCTAAAAAGACGAGTCACGGTCGACGTGTTTCAAAACATTTGTGGGGAATGATTAGGCGTGATGATGTAGAATACAATTTCGAACAAATGGAGTGCATCAAAACAATAAAAGAGTCCGTCAAATCAAACCCTAATTTGAAAACCCAAATCTGGGACGTTTGAAGTACGTGCTAAAAAAACAGAGTCACGGTCGACGTTTTTAAAAAGTTTTGTGGGGAATGATTTGGCTTGATGATTTAGAATAGAATTTCGAAGAAACGGTGTGCATCAAAACAGTAAAAGAGTGCTTCAAATTGAACCCTACTTCGGAAACCCAAATCTTAGACGTTTGAAGTACGTGCTAAATAACCGAGTCACGGTCGACGTGTTTCAAAACATTTGTGGGGAATGATTAGGCTTGATGATGTAGAATACAATTTCGAACAAACGGAGTGCATCAAAACAATAAAAGAGTCCTTCAAATCGAACCCTAATTCGAAAACCCAAATCTGGGACGTTAGAAGTACGTGCTAAAAAAAACCGAGTCACGGTCAACGTTTTTAAAAAGTTTAGTGGGGAATGATTAGGCTTGATGATTTAGAATAGAATTTCGAAGAAACAGAGTGCATCAAAACAATAAAAGAGTGCTTCAAATCGAACCCTACTTTGGAAACCCAAATTTGGGACGTTTGAAGTACGTGCTAAAAAGACGAGTCACGGTCGACGTGTTTCAAAACATTTGTGGGGAATGATTAGGCGTGATGATGTAGAATACAATTTCGAACAAATGGAGTGCATCAAAACAATAAAAGAGTCCGTCAAATCAAACCCTAATTTGAAAACCCAAATCTGGGACGTTTGAAGTACGTGCTAAAAAAACAGAGTCACGGTCGACGTTTTTAAAAAGTTTTGTGGGGAATGATTTGGCTTGATGATTTAGAATAGAATTTCGAAGAAACGGTGTGCATCAAAACAGTAAAAGAGTGCTTCAAATTGAACCCTACTTCGGAAACCCAAATCTTAGACGTTTGAAGTACGTGCTAAATAACCGAGTCACGGTCGACGTGTTTCAAAACATTTGTGGGGAATGATTAGGCTTGATGATGTAGAATACAATTTCGAACAAACGGAGTGCATCAAAACAATAAAAGAGTCCTTCAAATCGAACCCTAATTCGAAAACCCAAATCTGGGACGTTAGAAGTACGTGCTAAAAAAAACCGAGTCACGGTCAACGTTTGTAAAAAGTTTAGTTGGGAATGATTAGGCTTGATGATTTAGAATAGAATTTCGAAGAAACGGTGTGAATCAAAACAGTAAAAGAGTGCTTTAAATTGAACCCTACTTCGGAAACCCCAATCTTAGACGTTTGAAGTACGTGCTAAAAAACCGAGTCACGGTCGA
>NW_019274585.1:0-256 GCF_002738345.1 Cucurbita maxima | reverse complement strand
TTGATGATTTAGATTAGAATTTCGAAGAAACGGTGTGCATCAAAACAGTAAAAGAGTGCTTCAAATTGAACCCTACTTCGGAAACCCCAATCTTAGACGTTTGAAGTACGTGCTAAAAAACCGAGTCATGGTCGACGTGTTTCAAAACATTTGTGGGGAATGATTAGGCTTGATGATGTAGAATACAATTTCGAAAAAACGGAGTGCATCAAAACAATAAAAGAGTCCTTCAAATCGAACCCTAATTCGAAAACCC
>NW_019274584.1:613-2326 GCF_002738345.1 Cucurbita maxima | reverse complement strand
TGATCCTAAACAATAACAAGTTTAATCTTGTTTTTACAATTTTAGTCGGATTCAAAATTGAATTACTTTTTGTAACGGCTATGAATAAAATCTTGTTTGTTAACAAATATTATATTTTTCGAAAGTCATCGTTGTAGAGTGGTGAGTACTCCCACGAGTTTGATCCCCCGCAGCGACGATTTTTAATTTTCTTTTGAATTCGAAATTCGGTAGTGGTGAACCGGACTATTTGGGTTTGTTTCCCAACAACGAAATTCGGGATTGGATTCCTTTTTCTCTCGTGTGTTAACAAATAATATATTTTTTAGAGGTCGATGTAATACAGTAGTGAGTATTCCCGCTTGTCACTCGAGAGACCTGAGTTTGAACCCCGACAATAATAACTTAATTTTCTTTTGAAAATTTGCACCGCATTTGAAATTGGATTACTTGTTCCGAATCTTCGATTGATAAAATCTAGAGCGTTGACAATGGATCACTTTTTCTAAAGACGATTGGTAAAATCTGGAGCGTTAACAAATAATTTATTTTTTATGAGTCGTTTTAGTGGTACAATGGGGAGTATTTCCGCTTGTCATTCGAGTTATTATGTTCCAGAGGTCGTTGTAATACAAGGGCGAGCATTCCTGCTTGTCACTCAGTGACCCAAGTTTGATCCCGAACAATAACAAGTTTAATCTTGTTTTTACAATTTTAGTCGGATTCAAAATTGAATTACTTTTTGTAACGGCTATGAATAAAATCTTGTTTGTTAACAAATATTATATTTTTCGAAAGTCGTCGTTGTAGAGTGGTGAGTACTCCCACGAGTTTGATCCCCCGCAGCGACGATTTTTAATTTTCTTTTGAATTCGAAATTCGGTAGTGGTGAACCGGATTATTTGGGTTTGTTTCCCAACAACGAAATTCGGGATTGGATTTTTTTTTCTCTCGTGTGTTAAAAATAATATATTTTTCAGAGGTCGATGTAATACAGTAGTGAGTATTCCCGCTTGTCACTCGAGAGACCTGAGTTTGAACCCCGACAATAATAACTTAATTTCCTTTTGAAAATTTGCACCGCATTTGAAATTGGATTACTTGTTCCGAATCTTCGATTGATAAAATCTAGAGCGTTGACAATTGATCACTTTTTCCAAATACTATTGGTAAAATCTGGAGCGTTAACAAATAATTTATTTTTTATGAGTCGTTGTTATAAAGTTGTGAGTATTCCTCCTTGTCCCGAACATGACTTGGGTTTGATCCCCGACAACGGCGATTTTAGTTGTTTTCTTTCCGTAGTTCTAACGAAACTTTAAATTGGATAACGGTGAACTTGTCATCCCGCTAGTTTGGGTTTGATCCACAAGAATGGTAGTTTGAAATTAAAGTCCGCCTAAAAAATAGTTTATGAAATCTTGGGTGGGGTGTTAACAAATAATATGTTTCCAGAGGTCGTGGTAATACAAGGGCGGGCATTCTTTCTTGTCACTCGAGTGACCTGAGTTTGATCCCTAATAATAACAAGTTTAATCCATTTTTGACAATTCAAGTCGGATTCAAAATTGGATTACTTTTTGTAACGGCGATTGATAAAATATGGTGTGTTAACAAATATTATATTTTTCGAAAGTCTTTGTTGTAGAGTGGTGATTATTCCCGCGAGTTTGATCCTCTGCAGTGACGATTTTTAATTTTCTTTTGAATTCGAAATTCGGTAGTGGTGAACCG
>NW_019274584.1:0-423 GCF_002738345.1 Cucurbita maxima | reverse complement strand
AGGTCGATGTAATACAGTAGTGAGTATTCTCGCTTGTCACTCGAGAGACGTGAGTTTGAACCCTGACAATAATAAGCTTCATTTTCTTTTGACAATTTTCACTGCATTTGAAATTGGATTACTTGTTCCGAATCTTCGATTGATAAAATCTAGAGCGTTGACAATGGATCACTTTTTCTAAAGACGATTGGTAAAATCTGAAGCATTAACAAATAATTTATTTTTTATGAGTCGTTGTACTAGTACAGTGGGGAGTATTTTCGCTTGTCACTGCAGTTATTATGTTCTAGAGGTCATTGTAATACAAGGGTGAGCATTCCTACTTGTCACTCGAGTGACCTGAGTTTGATCCCGAACAATAACAAGTTTAATCTTGTTTTGACAATTTTAGTTGGATTCAAAATTGGATTACTTTTTGTAACG
>NW_019274583.1:0-2316 GCF_002738345.1 Cucurbita maxima | reverse complement strand
GTCGACATTTCTTGGAAGTTTTGTGGGGAATGATTAGGCTTGATGATTAAGAATAGAATTTTGAAGAAACGGAGTGCATAAAACAGTAATAGTGTGCTTCAAATCGAACCCTACTTCGGAAACCCAAATCTGGGACGTTTTTAGTACGTGCTAAAAAAACCGATTGACGGTCGAAGTTTTTTGGAAGTTTTGTGAAGAATGATTCAGCCTGATGATTTAGAATAGAATTTCGAAGAAACGGAGTGCATAAAACAGTAAAAGTGTGCTGCAAATCGAACCCTACTTCGGAAACCCAAATCTGGGACGTTTGAAGTACGTGCTAAAAGAACCGATTAACAGTCGACATTTCTTGTAAGTTTTGTGGGGAATGATTAGGCTTGATGATTAAGAATAGAATTTTGAAAAAACGGAGTGCATAAAACAGTAATAGTGTGCTTCAAATCGAACCCAACTTCGGAAACCCAAATCAGGGTCGTTTGAAGTACGTGCTAAAAAACCGACGTTTTTTGGAAGTTTTGTGGGGAATGATTAGGCTTGATGATTTAAAGTAGAATTTCGAAGAAACGGAGTTCATAAAACAGTAAAAGTGTGCTTCAAATCGAACCCTACTTCAGAAACTCAAATCTGGGACGTTTGAAATACGTGCTAAAAAACCGAGTCACGGTCGTAATTTTTTGGAAGTTTTGGGGGGAATGATTAGGCTTGATGATTTAGAATAGATTTCGAAGAAACGGAGTGCATAAAACAGTAAAAGTGTGCTTAAAATCGAACCTTACTTCGGAAACCCAAATCTGGGACGTTTGAAGTACGTGCTAAAAAAACCGAGTCACGGTCGACGTTTTTTGGAAGTTTTGTTGGGAATGATTCGGCTTGATGCTTTAGAATATAATTTCGAAGAAACGGAGTGCATAAAATAGTAAAAGTGTGCTTCAAATCGAACCCTACTTCGGAAACCCAAATCTGGGACGTTTGAAGTACGTGCAGTAAAAGTGTGCTTCAAATCGAACCCTACTTCGGAAACCCAAATCTGGGACGTTTGAAGTACGTGCTAACAAACCGAGTCACGGTCGAAGATTTTTGGAAGTTTTGGCGGGAATGATTAGGCTTGATGATTTAGAATAGAATTTCGAAGAAACGGAGTGCATAAAACAATAACAGATTTCTTCAAATCGAACCCTACTTCGGAAACCCAAATCTGGAACGTTTGAAGTACGTGCTAAAAAAACCGAGTCACGGTCGATGTTTTTTGGAAGTTTTGTGAGGAATGATTAGGCTTGATGATTTAGAATAGAATTTCGAAGAAACAGAGTGCATAAAACAGTAAAAGTGTGCTTTNAATCGAACCCTACTTCGGAAACCCAAATCTGGGACGTTTGAAGTACGTGCTAAAAAAACTGAGTCACGGTCGAAGTTTTTTGGAAGTTTTGTGAGGAATGATTAGGCTTGATGATTTAGAATAGAATTTCGAAGAAACGGAGTGCATAAAAAAATAAAAGATTGCTTCAAATCGAACCCTACTTCGGAAAAACAAATCTAGGACGTTTGAAGTACGGGCTAAAAAAACCGAGTCACGGTCGAAGTTTTTTGAAAGTTTTGTGAGGAATGATTAGGCTTGATGATTTAGAATAGAATTTCGAAGAAACGGAGTGCATAAAACAGTAAAAGTGTGCTTCGAATCGAACCCCACTTCGGAAACTCAAATCTGGGACGTTTGAAGTACGTGCTAAAAAACCGAGTCACGGTCAAAGTTTTTTGGAAGTTTTGGGGGGAATGATTAGGCTTGATGATTTAGAATAGAAATTCGAAGAAACGGAGTGCATAAAACAGTAAAAGTGTGCTTCAAATCGAACCCTAATTCAGAAACCCAAATCTGGGACGTTTGAAGTACGTGCCAAAAAAACCGAGTAATGGTCGAAGTTTTTTGGAAGTTTTGTGAGGAATGATTAGGCTTGATGATTTAGAATAGAATTTCGAAGGGTCGAAGTTTTTTGGAAGTTTTGTGAGGAATGATTAGGCTTGATGATTTAGAATAGAATTTCGAAGAAACGGAGTGCATAAAACAGTAAAAGTGTGCTTCAAATCGAACCCTACTTCGAAAACACAAATCTGGGACGTTTGAAGTACGTGCTAAAAAAACCGAGTCACGGTCGAAGTATTTTGGAAGTTTTGTGGGGAATGATTAGGCTTGTTGATAAAGAATAGAATTTCGAATAAACGGAGTGCATAAAACAGTAATAGTGTGCTTCAAATCGAACCCCACTTCGGAAACTCAAATATGGGACGTTTGAAGTACGTGCTAAAAAACCGAGTCACGGT
>NW_019274582.1:0-2328 GCF_002738345.1 Cucurbita maxima | reverse complement strand
TCAAACGTCCCAGATTTGGGTTTTCGAAGTAGGGTTCGATTTGAAGCACTCTTTTACTGTTTTGATGCACTCCGTTGGTTCGAAATTGTATTCTACATCTACAAGCCTATTCATTCCTCACAAAACTACCAACAAACGTCGACCGTTCGAAATTGTATTCTACATCTACAAGCCTATTCATTCCTCACAAAACTACCAACAAACGTCGACCGTGACTCGGTTTTTTTAGCACGTACTTCAAACGTCCCAGATTTGGGTTTCCGAAGTAGGGTTCGATTTGAAACAATCTTTTACTATTTTATGCACAATGATTTTTCAAAATTCAATTCTAAATCATTATGCCGAATCATTCCCCACAAAAGTTTTGAAAAACGTCGACCGTGACTCGGTTTTTTAGCACGTACTTCAAACGTCCCAGATTTGGGTTTTCGAAGTAGGGTTCGATTTGAAGCACTCTTTTACAGTTTTGATGCACTCCGTTGGTTCGAAATTGTATTCTACATCTACAAGCCTATTCATTCCCCACAAAACTTCCAACAAACGTCGACCATGACTCGGTTTTTTTAGCACGTACTTCAAACGTCCCAGATTTGGGTTTCCGAAGTAGGGCTCATTTTGAAGCACACTTTTAGTATTTTATGCACTTCGTTTCGTTGAAATTCTATTCTAAATCATAAAGCCTAATCATTCCCCACAAAACTTTTTAAAAATGTCGACCGTGACTCGGTTTTTTTACCACATACTTCAAACGTCCCAAATTTGGGTTTTCGAATTAGGTTTCGATTTGAAGGACTCTTTTACTGTTTTGATGCACTCCGCTTGTTGGAAATTCTTTTCTACATCATCAAGCCTAATCATTACCTACAAAAGTTTTAAAAATGTCGAACCTCACTCGGGTTTTTTAGCACGTACTTCAAACGTCCCCGATTCGTGTTTCGAAATAGGGCTCGATTTGAAGCACTCTTTTACTGTTTTATGTAATACATTTCTTTTAAATTCTATTATAAATCATCAAGCNACCACATACTTCAAACGTCCCAAATTTGGGTTTTCGAATTAGGTTTCGATTTGAAGGACTCTTTTACTGTTTTGATGCACTCCGCTTGTTGGAAATTCTTTTCTACATCATCAAGCCTAATCATTACATACAAAAGTTTTAAAAATGTCGAACGTGACTCGGGTTTTTTAGCACGTACTTCAAACGTCCCCGATTCGTGTTTCGAAATAGGGCTCGATTTGAAGCACTCTTTTACTGTTTTATGTAATACATTTCTTTTAAATTCTATTATAAATCATCAAGCCTAATCATTCCTCACAAAAGTTTTAAAAAACGTCGACCGTGACTCGGTTTTTTTAGCACGTACTTCAAACGTCCCAGATTTAGGTTTCCGAAGTAGGGTTCGATTTGAAACAATCTTTTACTATTTTATGCACTATGATTTTTCAAAATTCAATTCTAAATCATTATGCCGAATCATTCCCCACAAAAGTTTTGAAAAACGTCGACCGTGACTCGGTTTTTTAGCACGTACTTCAAACGTCCCAGATTTGGGTTTTCGAAGTAGGGTTCGATTTGAAGCTCTCTTTTACTGTTTTGATGCACTCCGTTGGTTCGAAATTGTATTCTACATCTACAAGCCTATTCATTCCCCACAAAACTACCAACAAACGTCGACCGTGACTCGGTTTTTTTAGCACGTACTTCAAACGTCCCAGATTTGGGTTTCCGAAGTAGGGCTCATTTTGAAGCACACTTTTAGTATTTTATGCACTTCGTTTCGTTGAAATTCTATTCTAAATCATAAAGCCTAATCATTCCCCACAAAACTTTTTAAAAATGTCGACCGTGACTCGGTTTTTTTACCACATACTTCAAACGTCCCAAATTTGGGTTTTCGAATTAGGTTTCGATTTGAAGGACTCTTTTACTGTTTTGATGCACTCTGCTTGTTGGAAATTCTTTTCTACATCATCAAGCCTAATCATTACCTACAAAAGTTTTAAAAATGTCGAACCTGACTCGGGTTTTTTAGCACGTACTTCAAACGTCCCCGATTCGTGTTTCGAAATAGNCCAAATTTGGGTTTTCGAATTAGGTTTCGATTTGAAGGACTCTTTTACTGTTTTGATGCACTCCGCTTGTTGGAAATTCTTTTCTACATCATCAAGCCTAATCATTCCCTACAAAAGTTTTAAAAATTTCGAACGTGACTCGGGTTTTTTAGCACGTACTTCAAACGTCCCCGATTAGTGTTTCGAAATAGGGCTCGATTTGAAGCACTCTTTTACTGTTTTATGTAATACATTTCTTTTAAATTCTATTATAAA
>NW_019274581.1:871-2329 GCF_002738345.1 Cucurbita maxima | reverse complement strand
AAACGTCGACCGTGACTCGGTTTTTTTAGCACGTACTACAAACTTCCCTGTTAGGGTTTCGGAAGAAGAGTTCCATTTGAAGAACTCTTTTACTGTTTTACGCACTCCGTTTCTTAGAAATAATATTGTAAATCATCTAGCCTTATCATTCCTCACAAAACTTTCGACAAACGTCGACCGTGACTCGGTTTTTTTAGCACGTACTACAAACTTCCCTGTTAGGGTTTCGGAAGAAGGGTTCCATTTGAAGAACTCTTTTACTGTTTTACGCACTCCGTTTCTTAGAAATAATATTCTAAATCATCTAGCCTTATCATTCCTCACAAAACTTTCGACAAACGTCGACCGTGACTCGGTTTTTTTAGCACGTACTACATACTTCCCTGTTTGGGTTTCGGAAGAAGGGTTCCATTTGAAGAACTCTTTCACTGTTTTACGCACTCCGTTTCTTAGAAATAATATTCTAAATCATCAAGCCTTATCATTCCTCCCAAAACTTTCGACAAACGTCGACCGTGACTCGGTTTTTTTAGCACGTACTACAAACTTCCCTGTTAGGGTTTCGGAAGAAGGGTTCCATTTGAAGAACTCTTTTACTGTTTTACGCACTCCGTTTCTTAGAAATAATATTCTAAATCATCTAGCCTTATCATTCCTCACAAAACTTTCGAAAAACGTCGACCGTGACTCGGTTTTTTTAGCACGTACTACATACTTCTCTATTAGGGTTTCAGAAGAAGGGTTCCATTTGAAGAACTCTTTTACTGTTTTACGCACTCCGTTTCTTAGAAATAATATTCTAAATCATCTAGCCTTATCATTTCTCACAAAACTTTCGACAATCGTCGACCGTGACTCGGTTTTTTAGCACGTACTACAAACTTCCCTGTTAGGGTTTCGGAAGAAGGGTTCCATTTGAAGAACTCTTTTACTGTTTTACGCACTCAGTTTCTTAGAAATAATATTCTAAATCATCTAGCCTTATCATTCCTCACAAAACTTTCGTCAAACGTCGACCGTGACTCGGTTTTTTTAGCACGTACTACATACTTCCCTGTTAGGGTTTCGGAAGAAGAGTTCCATTTGAAGAACTCTTTTACTGTTTTACGCACTCCGTTTCTTAGAAATAATATTCTAAATCATCTAGCCTTATCATTCCTCACAAAACTTTCGACAAACGTCGACCGTGACTCGGTTTTTTTAGCACGTACTACATACTTCCCTGTTAGGGTTTCAGAAGAAGGGTTCCATTTGAAGAACTCTTTTACTGTTTTACGCACTCCGTTTCTTAGAAATAATATTCTAAATCATCTAGCCTTATCATTCCTCAAAAAACTTTCGACAAACGTCGACCGTGATATAGGGTTTCGGAAGAAGGGTTCCATTTGAAGAACTCTTTTACTGCTTTACGCACTCCGTTTCTGTGAAATAATATTCTAAATCATCAAGCCTTATCAT
>NW_019274581.1:0-800 GCF_002738345.1 Cucurbita maxima | reverse complement strand
ACATACTTCCCTGTTTGGGATTCGGAAGAAGGGTTCCATTTGAAGAACTCTTTTACTGTTTTACGCACTCCGTTTCTTAGAAATAATATTCTAAATCATCAATCCTTATACTTCCTCACAAAACTTTGGACAAACGTCGACCGTGACTCGGTTTTTTTAGCACGTACTACAAACTTCTCTATTAGGGTTTCGGAAGAAGGGTTCCATTTGAAGAACTCTTTTACTGTTTTACGCACTCCGTTTCTTAGAAATAATATTCTAAATCATCTAGCCTTATCATTCCTCACAAAACTTTCGACAAACGTCGACCGTGACTCGGTTTTTTAGCACGTACAACAAACTTCCCTATTTGGGTTTCCGAAGAAGGGTTCCATTTGAAGAACTCTTTTACTGTTTTACGCACTCCGTTTCTTAGAAATAATATTCTAAATCATCTAGCCTTATCATTCCTCACAAAACTTTCGACAAACGTCGACCGTGACTCGGTTTTTTTAGCACGTACAACAAACTTCCCTGTTTGGGTTTCCGAAGAAGGGTTCCATTTGAAGAACTCTTTTACTGTTTTACGCACTCCGTTTCTTAGAAATAATATTCTAAATCATCTAGCCTTATCATTCCTCACAAAACTTTCGACAAACGTCGACCGTGATATAGGGTTTCGGAAGAAGGGTTCCATTTGAAGAACTCTTTTACTGCTTTACGCACTCAGTTTCTGTGAAATAATATTCTAAATCATCAAGCCTTATCATTCCTCACAAAACTTTCGACAAACGTCGACCGTGACTCGGTTTTTTTAGCAC
>NW_019274580.1:0-2332 GCF_002738345.1 Cucurbita maxima | reverse complement strand
TCGGAAACCCAAATCTGGGACGTTTGAAGTTTGTGCTAAAAAAACCGAGTCACGGTCGACGTTTTTTGAAAGTTTTGTGAGGAATGATTAGGCTTGATGATTTACAATATAATTTCGAAGAAACAGAATGCATAAAATAGTATAAGAGTTCTTCAAATCGAACCCTACTTCGTAAACCCAAATCTGGGACGTTTGAAGTTTGTTCTAAAAAAACCGAGTCACGGTCGACGTTTTTCGAAAGTTTTGTGAGGAATGATTAGGCTTTATGATTTAGAATATAATTTCGAAGAAACAGAGTGCATAAAATAGTATAAGAATTGTTCAAAACGAACCCTACTTCAGAAACACAAATCTGGGACGTTTGAAGTTTGTGCTAAAAAAACCGATTCACGGTCGACGGTTTTTGAAAGTTTTGTGAGGAATGATTAGGCTTGATGATTTAGAATATAATTTCGAAGAAACAGAGTGCATAAAACAGCAAAAAAATAATTCAAATCGAACCCTACTTCGGAAACCAAAATCTGGGACGTTTGAAGTTTGTGCTAAAAAAACCGAGTCACGGTCGACGTTTTTCGAAAGTTTTGTGAGGAATGATTAGGCTTGATGATTTAGAATATAATTTCGAAGAAACAGAGTGCATAAAATAGTATAAGAGTTCTTCAAATCGAACCCTACTTCGTAAACCCAAATCTGGGACGTTTGAAGTTTGTTCTAAAAAAACCGAGTCACGGTCGACGTTTTTTGAAATTTTTGTGGGGAATGATTAGGCTTGATGATTTAGAATATAATTTCGAAGAAACTGAGTGCATAAAATAGTATAAGAATTGTTCAAAACGAACCCTACTTCAGAAACACAAATCTGGGACGTTTGAAGTAATTGATAAAAAAACCGATTCACGGTCGACGGTTTTTGAAAGTTTTGTGAGGAATGATTAGGCTTCATGATTTAGAATATAATTTCGAAGAAATAGAGTGCATAAAACAGTAAAACAATGCTTCAAATCGAACCCTACTTCGCAAACCCAAATTTGGGACGTTTGAAGTTTGTGCTAAAACAACAGAGTCACGGTCGACGGTTTTTGAAAGTTTTGTGAGGAATGATTAGGCTTGATGATTTAGAATATAATTTCGAAGAAATAGAGTGCATAAAACAGTAAAAAAATGCTTCATATCGAACCCTACTTCGGAAACCCAAATCTGGGACGTTTGAAGTTTGTGCTAAAAAAACCGAGTCACAGTCGACGGTTTTTGAAAGTTTTGTGAGGAATGATTAGGCTTGATGATTTAGAATATGATTTCGAAGAAATAGAGTGCATAAAACAGTAAAAAAATGCTTCAAATCCAACCCTACTTCGGAAACCCAAATCTGGGACGTTTGAAGTTTGTGCTAAAAAAACCGAGTCACGGTCGACGTTTTTCGAAAGTTTTGTGAGGAATGTTTAGACTTGATGATTTAGAATATAATTTCGAAGAAATAGAGTGCATAAAACAGTAAAAAAATGCTTCATATCGAACCCTACTTCGGAAACCCAAATCTGGGACGTTTGAAGTTTGTGATAAAAAACCGAGTCACAGTCGACGGTTTTTGAAAGTTTTGTGAGGAATGATTAGGCTTGATGATTTAGAATATGATTTCGAAGAAATAGAGTGCATAAAATAGTAAAAAAATGCTTCAAATCCAACCCTACTTCGGAAACCAAAATCTGGGACGTTTAAAGTTTGTGCTAAAAAAACCGAGTCACGGTCGACGTTTTTCGAATGTTTTGTGAGGAATGATTAGGCTTGATGATTTAGATTATAATTTCGAAGAAACAGAGTGCATAAAATAGTATAAGAGTTCTTCAAATCGAACCCTACTTCGTAAACCCAAATCTGGGACGTTTGAAGTTTGTGATAAAAAAACCGAGTCACGGTCGACGTTTTTCGAAAGTTTTGTGAGGAATGATTAGGCTTGATGATTTAGAATATAATTTCGAAGAAACAGAGTGCATAAAACAGTAAAAAAATAATTCAAATCGAACCCTACTTCGGAAACCCAAATCTGGGACGTTTGAAGTTTGTGCTAAAAAAACCGAGCCACGGTCGAAGTTTTTCGAAAGTATTGTGAGGAATGATTAGGCTTGATGATTTAGAATATAATTTCGAAGAAACAGAGTGCATAAAATAGTATAAGAATTGTTCAAAACGAACCCTACTTCAGAAACCCAAATCTGGGACGTTTGAAGTTTGTGCTAAAAAAACCGAGTCACGGTCGACGCTTTTTGAATGTTTTGTGAGGAATCATTAGGCTTGATGATTTAGAATATAATTTCGAAGAAATAGAGTGCATAAA
>NW_019274579.1:769-2008 GCF_002738345.1 Cucurbita maxima | reverse complement strand
GTTTCTTAGAAATAATATTCTAAATCATCAAGCCTTATCATTCCTCACAAAAATTTCGACAAACGTCGACCGTGACTCGGTTTTTTTAGTACGTACTACAAACTTCCCTGTTTAAGTTTCCAAAGAAAGGTTCCATTTGAAGAACTCTTTTATTTTTTTACGCACTCCACTTCTTAGAAATAATATTCTAAATCATCAAGCCTTATCATTCCTCACAAAAATNCTCACAAAAATTTCGACAAACGTCGACCGTGACTCGGTTTTTTTTAGCACGTACTACAAACTTCTCTCTTTGGGTTTCCGAAGAAGGGTTCCATTTGAAGAACTCTTTTACTGTTTTACGCACTCCGTTTCTTAGAAATAATGTTCTAAATCATCAATCCTTATCATTCCTCACAAATCTTTCGAGAAACGTCGACCGTGACTCGGTTTTTTTTAGCACGTACTACAAACTTCCCTTTTTGGGTTTACGAAGAAGGGTTTCATTTGAAGAACTCTTTTACTGTTTTGTTCACTTCGTTTCGTAGAAATAATGTTCTAAATCATCAAGTCTTATCATTCCTCACAAAACATTCGACAAACGTTGACCGTGACTCGGTTTTTTTAGCACGTACTACAAACTTCCCTTTTTGGGTTTCCGAAGAAGGGTTTCATTTGAAGAACTCTTTTATTGTTTTTGACACTCCGTTTCGTATTAATAATATTCAAAATCCTCAAGCCTTATCATTCCTCACAAAAATTTCGACAAACGTCGACCGTAACTCGGTTTTTTTAGCAGGTACTACAAACTTTCCTGTTTGGGTTTCCGAAGAAGGGTTCCATTTGAAGAACTCTTTTACTGTTTTGTGCACTCCCTTTCGTAGAAATAATATTCTAAATCATCAAGTCTTATCATTCCTCACAAAACATTCGACAAACGTCGACCGTGACTCGGTTTTTTTAGCACGTACTACAAACTTCCCTTTTTGGGTTTCCGAAGAAGGGTTCCATTTGAAGAACTCTTTTACTGTTTTTGACACTCCGTTTCTTAGAAATAATATTCTAAATCATCAAGCCTTATCATTCCTCACAAAAATTTCGACAAACGTCGACCGTGACTCGGTTTTTTTAGTACGTACTACAAACTTCCCTGTTTAAGTTTCCAAAGAAGGGTTCCATTAGAAGAACTCTTTTATTTTTTTACGCACTCCGTTTCTTAGAAATAATATTCTAAATCATCAAGCCTTATCATTCCTCACA
>NW_019274579.1:0-764 GCF_002738345.1 Cucurbita maxima | reverse complement strand
TCCTCACAAAACTTTCGACAAACGTCGACCGTGACTCGGTTTTTTTAGCACGTACTACAAACTTCCCTGTTTAAGTTTCCAAAGAAGGGATCCATTTGAAGAACTCTTTTAGTTTTTTACGCACTCCCTTTCGTAGAAATAATATTCTAAATCATCAAGCCTTATCATTCCTCAAAAAACTTTCGACAAACGTCGACCGTGACTCGGTTTTTTTAGCACGTACTACAAACTTCCCTGTTTAAGTTTCCAAAGAAGGGATCCATTTGAAGAACTCTTTTAGTTTTTTACGCACTCCGTTTCTTAGAAATAATATTCTAAATCATCAAGCCTTATCATTCCTCACAAAAATTTCGACAAACATCGACCGTAACTCGGTTTTTTTAGCAGGTACTACAAACTTTCCTGTTCGGGTTTATGAAGAAGGGTTCCATTTGAAGAACTCTTTTACTGTTTTGTGCACTCCCTTTCGTAGAAATTATATTCTAAATCATCAAGTCTTATCATTCCTCACAAAACATTCGACAAACGTCGACCGTGACTCGGTTTTTTTAGCACGTACTACAAACTTCCCTGTTTAAGTTTCCAAAGAAGGGTTCCATTTGAACAACTCTTTTATTTTTTTACGCACTCCGTTTCTTAGAAAAAATATTCTAAATCATGAAGCCTTATCATTCCTCACAAAACTTTCGACAAACGTCGACCGTGACTCGGTTTTTTTAGCACGTACTACAAACTTCCCTGTTTAAGTTTCCAAAGAAGGGATC
>NW_019274578.1:1581-2330 GCF_002738345.1 Cucurbita maxima | reverse complement strand
TTTGACTGTTTTATGCACTCCGTTTCTTAGAAATAATATTCTAAATCATCAAGTCTTATCATTCCTCACAAAACTTTTGAAAAATGTCGACCGTGACACGGTTTTTTTAGCACGTACTAACAACTTCACTGTTTGGGTTTCCGAAGAAGGGTTCGGTTTGACGAACTCTTTTACTGTTTTATGCACTCCGTTTCTTAGATATAATATTCTAAATAATCAAGCCTTATCATTCCTAACAAAAATTTCGACAAACGTCGACCGTGACTCGGTTTTTTTAGCACGTACTAACAACTTCCCTGTTTGGGTTTCCGAAGAAGGGTTCGGTTTGACGAACTCTTTGACTGTTTTATGCACTCCGTTTCTTAGAAATAATATTCTAAATCATCAAGTCTTATCATTCCTCACAAAACTTTTGAGAAATGTCGACCGTGACACAATTTTTTTAGCACGTACTAACAACTTCCCTGTTTGGGTTTACGAAGAAGGGTTCGGTTTGACGAACTCTTTTACTGTTTTATGCACTCCGTTTCTTAGATATAATATTCTAAATCATCAAGCCTTATCATTCCAAACAATACTTTCGAAAAATGTGGACCGTGACTCGGTTTTTTTAGCACGTACTAAAAACATCCCTGTTCGCTTTTCCGAAGAAGGGTTCGATTTGACGAACTCTTTTACTATTTTATGCACTCCGTTTCTTAGAAATAATATTCTAAATAATCAACCTTATCATTCCTCACAAAAATTTT
>NW_019274578.1:0-1200 GCF_002738345.1 Cucurbita maxima | reverse complement strand
TTTGACGAACTCTTTTACTGTTTTATGCACTCCGTTTCTTAGAAATAATATTCTAAATCATCAAGCCTTATCATTCCTCACAAAACTTTCGAAAAATGTCGACCGTGACTCGGTTTTTTTAGCACGTACTAACAACTTTCCTGTTTGGGTTTCCGAAGAAGGGTTCGGTTTGACGAACTCTTTTACTGTTTTATACACTCCGTTTCTTAGAAATAATATTCTAAATCATCAAGCCTTATCATTCCTCACAAAACTTTCAAAAAATGTCGACCGTGACTCGGTTTTTTTAGCACGTACTAACAACTTCCCTGTTTGGGTTTCCGAAGAAGGGTTCGGTTTGACGGACTCTTTTACTGTTTTATGCACTCCGTTTCTTAGATATAATATTCTAAATCATCAAGCCTTATCATTCCTCACAAAACTTTCGAAAAATGTCGACCCTGACACGGTTTTTTTAGCACGTACTAACAACTTCACTGTTTGGGTTTCCGAAGAAGGGTTCGGTTTGACGAACTCTTTGACTGTTTTATGCACTCCGTTTCTTAGAAATAATATTATAAATTATCAAGCCTTATCATTCCTCACAAAAATTTCGAAAAACGTCGACCGTGACTCGGGTTTTTAGCACGTACTAAAAACTTCCCTGTTCGGGTTTCCGAAGAAGGGTTCGATTTAAAGTACTCTTTGACTTTTTTATGCACTCCGTTTCTTAGAAATAATATACTAAATCATCAAGCCTTATCATTCCAAACAAAACTATCGAAAAATGTGGACCGTGACTCGGTTTTTTTAGTACGTACTAAAAACTTCCCTGTTTGGTTTTCCGAAGAAGGGTTCGATTTGACGAACTCTTTGACTGTTTTATGCACTCCGTTTCTTAGAAATAATATTCTAAATCATCAAATCTTATCATTCCTCACAAAACTTTTGAAAAATGTCGACCGTGACACGGTTTTTTTAGCACGTACTAACAACTTCCCTGTTTGGGTTTCCGAAGAAGGGTTCGGTTTGACGAACTCTTTTACTGTTTTATGCACTCCGTTTCTTAGATATAATATTCTAAATAATCAAGTCTTATCATTCCTAACAAAAATTTCGACAAACGTCGACCGTGACTCGGTTTTTTTAGCACGTACTAACAACTTCCCTGTTTGGGTTTCCGAAGAAGGGTTCGGTTTGACGAACTCTTTGACTGTTTTA
>NW_019274577.1:0-2331 GCF_002738345.1 Cucurbita maxima | reverse complement strand
AAAACTTTCAAAAAACGTCGATCGTAACTCGGATTTTTTAGCAAGTACTTCAAACTTCCCAAATTTGGGTTTCCGAAGTAGGGTTCGATTTGAAGAACTCTTTTACTGTTTTAAGCACTCCGTTTCTCAGAAATAGTATTCTAAATCATCAAGCCTTATCATTCCTACCAAAAATTTTGAAAAACGTCGACTGTGACTCAGTTTTTTTAGCACGTACTAACAAGTTCCCTGTTTGGGTTTCCGAAGAAGGGTTCGATTTGAAGAACTCTTTTAATGTTTTATTCCCTCCGTTTTTTAGAAATAATATTCTAAATCCTCAAGCCTTATCTTTCCTCACAAAACTTTCGAAAAACGTCGTCCGTGAATCGGTTGTTTTAGGACGTACTAAAAACATCCCTGTTTGGGTTTCCGAAGAAGGGTTCGATTTGAAGAACTCTTTTACTGTTTTATGCACTCCGTTTCTTAGAAATAATATTTTAAATCCTCAAGCCTTATCATTCCTCACAAAACTTTCGAAAAACGTCGACCGTGACTCGTTTTTTTTAGCACGTACTAAAAACATCCCTGTTTGGGTTTCCGAAGAAGGGTTCGATTTGAAGAACACTTTTACTGTTTTATGCACTCCGTTTCTTAGAAATAATATTCTAAATCCTCAAGCCTTATCATTCCTCACAAAACTTTCGAAAAACGTCGACCGTGACTCGGTTTTTTTAGCACGTACTAAAAACATCCCTGTTTGGGTTTCCGAAGAAGGGTTCGATTTGAAGAACTCTTTTACAGTTTTATGCACTCCGTATCTTAGAAATAATATCTAAATCATCAAGCCTTATCATTCCTCACAAAATTTTCAAAAAATGTCGATCATGACTCGGTTTTTTTAGCACGTACTTCAAACTTCCCAAATTTGGGTTTCCGAAGTAGGGTTCGATTTGAAGAACTCTTTTACTGTTTTATGCACTCCGTTTCTTAGAAATAATATTCTAAATCCTCAAGCCTTATCATTCCTCACAAAACTTTCGAAAAACGTCGACTGTGACTCAGTTTTTTTAGCACGTACTTCAAACATCCCAAATTTGGGTTTCCGAAGTAGGGTTCGATTTGAAGAACTCTTTTACTGTTTTATGCCCTCCGTTTCTTAGAAATAATATTCTAAATCATCAAGCCTTATTATTCCTCACAAAACTTTCAAAAAACGTCGATCGTAACTCGGATTTTTTAGCAAGTACTTCAAACTTCCCAAATTTGGGTTTCCGAAGTAGGGTTCGATTTGAAGAAATCTTTTACTATTTTAAGCACTCCGTTTCTTAGAAATAATATTCTAAATCATCAAGCCTTATCATTCCTACCAAAAATTTCGAAAAACGTCGACTGTGACTCAGTTTTTTTAGCACGTACTAACAAGTTCCCTGTTTGGGTTTCCGAAGAAGGGTTCGATTTGAAGAACTCTTTTAATGTTTTATTCCCTCCGTTTCTTAGAAATAATATTCTAAATCCTCAAGCCTTATCTTTCCTCACAAAACTTTCGAAAAACGTCGTCCGTGAATCGGTTGTTTTAGGACGTACTAAAAACATCCCTGTTTGGGTTTCCGAAGAAGGGTTCGATTTGAAGAACTCTTTTACTGTTTTATGCACTCCGTTTCTTAGAAATAATATTCTAAATGCTCAAGCCTTATCATTCCTCACAAAACTTTCGAAAAACGTCGTCCGTGAATCGGTTGTTTTAGGACGTACTAAAAACATCCCTGTTTGGGTTTCCGAAGAAGGGTTCGATTTGAAGAACACTTTTACTGTTTTATGCACTCCGTTTCTTAGAAATAATATTCTAAATCCTCAAGCCTTATCATTCCTCACAAAACTTTCGAAAAACGTCGACCGTGACTCGGTTTTTTTAGCACGTACTAAAAACGTCGCTGTTTGGGTTTCCGAAGAAGGGTTCGATCTGAAGAACTCTTTTACAGTTTTTTGCACTCTGTATCTTAGAAATAATATCTAAATCATCAAGCCTTATCATTCCTCACAAAACTTTCAAAAAATGTCGATCGTGACTCGGTTTTTTTAGCACGTACTTCAAACATCCCAAATTTGGGTTTCCGAAGTAGGGTTCGATTTGAAGAACTCTTTTACTGTTTTAAGCACTCCGTTTCTTAGAAATAATATTCTAAATCATCAAGCCTTATCATTCCTACCAAAAATTTCGAAAAACATCGACTGTGACTCAGTTTTTTTAGCACGTACTAACAAGTTCCGTGTTTGGGTTTCCGAAGAAGGGTTCGATTTGAAGAACTCTTTTAATGTTTTAATCCCTTCGTTTCTTAGAAATAATATTCTAAA
>NW_019274576.1:502-2333 GCF_002738345.1 Cucurbita maxima | reverse complement strand
GGCTTTCTATTTTAAGAAATTTATTGCTGCTTTATACACTCTGTTTCTTCGATATTGAATTCGAAATCATCGTGTCTAATCATTCCCCACAAAAGTTTTCAAAAACATTCACAGTTTCTAGTTTTTTTTAGCACGTGTTTCAAAAGTTCCTGTTTGGGGTTTACGAAATATGGTTTCAATTTTAAGCACTTTTTTACTCCATTTCTTCGACCCTCTATATCCAATCATCATGCCTAATTATTCCCCATGAAAGTCTTGAAAAACATGGACATCTACTCGGTTTTTTTAGCACATTTTTCAAACGTTCCGGTTTGGGGTTTTCGAATTAGGGTTACGATTTTAAGCACTTTTTAACTGCTTTATACACTCTGTTTCTTCGACATTCAATTCGAAATCATCGTGCCTAATTATTCCCCATGAAAGTCTTGAAAATCATGGACAGCTACTCGATTTTTTTAGCACATTTTTCAAACGTTCCGGTTTGGAGTTTTCAAATTAGGGTTACGATTTTAACCACTTTTTAACTGCTTTATACACTCTGTTTCTTCGACATTCAATTCGAAATCATCGTGCCTAATTATTCCCCACAAAAGTTTTCAAAACCATTCACAGTTTCTAGTTTTTTTTAGCACGTGTTTCAAAAGTTCCTGTTTGGGGTTTCCGAAATAGGGTTCCAATTTTAAGCACTTTTTAACTGCTTTATACACTCTGTTATTTCGACATTCTGTTGTAAATCATCATGCTTAATCATTCCCCAGAAAAGTTTCTTAAAATATGGACATTTACTCGGTTTTTTCAGCACGTGTTTCTTACGTCTCGGTTCTGGATTTTGTGAATTGGGCTTTCTATTTTAAGAAATTTATTGCTGCTTTATACACTCTGTTTCTTCGACATTCAATTCGAAATCATCGTGCCTAATCATTCCCCACAAAAGTTTTCAAAACCATTCACAGTTTCTAGTTTTTTTTAGCACGTGTTTCAAAAGTTCCTGTTTGGGGTTTCCGAAATAGGGTTCCAATTTTAAGCACTTTTTGACTCCGTTTCTTCGAACCTCTATATCCAATCATCATGCCTAATCATTCCCCATGAAAGTTTTGAAAAACATGGACAGCTACTCGGTTTTTTTAGCACATTTTTCAAACGTCCCGGTTTGGAGTTTTCGAATTAGGGTTACGATTTTAAGCACTTTTTAACTGCTTTATACACTCTGTTATTTCGACATTCTGTTGTAAATCATCATGCTTAATCATTCCCCAGAAAAGTTTCTTAAAATATGGACATTTACTCGGTTTTTTCAGCACGTGTTTCATACGTCTCGGTTCTGGATTTTGTGAATTGGGCTTTCTATTTTAAGAAATTTATTGCTGCTTTATACACTCTGTTTCTTCGATATTCAATTCGAAATCATCGTGCCTAATCATTCCCCACAAAAGTTTTCAAAACCATTCACAGTTTCTAGTTTTTTTTAGCACGTGTTTCAAAAGATCCTGTTTGGGGTTTCCGAAATATGGTTTCAATTTTAAGCACTTTTTTACTCCGTTTCTTCGACCCTCTATATCCCATCATCATGCCTAATCATTCCCCATGAAAGTCTTGAAAAACATGGACATCCACTCGGTTTTTTTAGCACATTTTTCAAACGTTCCGGTTTGGGGTTTTCGAATTAGGGTTACGATTTTAAGCACTTTTTAACTGCTTTATACACTCTGTTATTTCGACCTTCTGTTGTAAATCATCATGCTTAATCATTCCCCAAAAAAGTTTCTTAAAATATGGACATTTACTCGGTTTTTTCAGCACGTATTTCATACGTCTCGGTTCTGGATTTTGT
>NW_019274576.1:0-186 GCF_002738345.1 Cucurbita maxima | reverse complement strand
ATCGTGCCTAATCATTCCCCACAAAAGTTTTCAAAACCATTCACAGTTTCTAGTTTTTTCTAGCACGTGTTTCAAAAGTTCCTGTTTGGGGTTTACGAAATATGGTTTCAATTTTAAGCACTTTTTTACTCCGTTTCTTCGAACCTCTATATCCAATCATCATGCCTAATCATTCCCCATGAAAGT
>NW_019274575.1:0-2334 GCF_002738345.1 Cucurbita maxima | reverse complement strand
GATGAAACATTCCTTATAAGGGTGTGGTGGGCTTGAACTATTACAAATAATTACCTGGAATAGCACAGTTAGTTAGAGTGTGTGGCTGATAACCACAAGGTCGAAGGTTCAAACCCTCCTTCTAGTGATGGGAATAAGCTTACCATGAATTGAAGGTAAATTAGAGGTGACTTGTTTGATTAATTGTGAGCTCAGCAGCGGCGTATGCCTAGTGATGATGGTTACAAGTGTCATACCTTTTGATTGTTATATTTGCTTATTATGTTATGACTTGTTGTAACCCCTTCATGATTAGTACGGACACCTTCATGATTAGTACAGACACCTTTTGATTGTTATATTTGCTTATTATGTTATGACTTGTTGTAACCCCTTCATGATTAGTACGGACATGTACCTTAAGACATTTATGTTAACAATGATGTTATGATACGATATTGTATACACCACAATACTATGTGCACTCCCTTCCCTCCATGGTATACCAACGGCGTGCATGAAATGATATTTTATGAGACCAAGCCTTGTGCTACTTCTATTTTAGGTAAGGGCTAGAAACCCCTATACAATTGACGAGGACAGCACAAATAGAGATAATGACACATGCATAGAATAATTGTATTTAATTTTCTTAGGCATAGGTTAGTATAGGGCATTTTTTCTTTGATGTTTTAATGGTTTTAGTTACTATTTCTTTATGTTGTTTTAAAGATGCTTTCAAATGAGTAAGTCCATGACACTATTTTAAGATGAAGTTTAAATGCTTAATTTCGTATAAGAGCATAGGATATGATGACGGTGGAAACTTTAGGCTAATAGAAATCTAGGGTCGTTATCGTTGGTATCAGAGCTCTAGGTTATAGATTCGGTAGACTTGCCTACAAGATAGGCTTGCCACGTTCCATGATTTCACCATCGATGTCCTAGCACCAACAGGTATGTCTGGTATAAGATAAGATAAAGAAATGTCTTTAATTTGCATGTACTTTTTTTTGTTTACTAATATTGAATGTAATTTAGTATCAAATATGTGAAGCTCTAACTATNTATGTTAGAGAGATATAGACTTCAGAAATTATATATTGGTTTTAGCATCATGCCACATAAAGGACACTAAAAAGAACGACGAGGAAGGAGATTACCCTGTATTAGAGGTAGAGGAAAAGGTGGAGGTGAAGATAGCCCACCTCGAGAAGGTTTAGTGACTAGGGCGGACGCACCTTAAGTTGTGCTACCTTAGGCTGCACACCTTCAGTAGCACCAATAACTCAAATAAATCCCACTACAAGCCTATGTGAGAATCATTTCAGACAATACAATGATGCCCACTCAACAAGCCAATAGGGTGTGGAAAGGGGAATGAATCCAACAAGCCAATAGGCCATCCTAACTGCTTATTGTTATACGTAAGAATTACTATTTTCATTGGTGTGATGTCTAGGGTGTGTTGCCTTTTACAGAACCAAAAGTAAAACAATTAGAACTTATTTTTGAACATGGACAATATTATACTATTATGGAGGTTCGTGATTTCTAATCATCAAGCATTCTTTATGAGATTTCATGGGTAAGATTATCCATCATTTTCTATTGAATCAAAACCCTTGAATTGAGTTATAATGTTTTAATAATTTTCAGTGAATTATAATTTTTTAGTTCATTTTCAGGGTATCTTTGAGTTTTCTAACGTTGTTACTTAGTCTTAATCAAGCATTCTCGATTAGATTTCATAGGTAATATTATGGTCCAACCTTTTCTATTGGATCAAAACCCTTGAATTGAGTTATAATGTTTTAGTAATTTTTAGGGGTAGCTTCGGGTCGTTGAAATAAAATGTAAATGCAACTTTGAGCCGAATTGATTTTAGGTTTCCCTTTTAAGGTGTTTGAAGTATATTGACAGTACCTATATTGCTCTCTGAGTGTTAAACCTAAATTGAAGCTTATTTTTTATTTGGGCATACCCCAAATGTGTTGTTTTATGTCCTAAAACTCATAGTTTGTAAACAAAAACATATTATGTTTTCAATAAAGTTATTATTGATGTTTATTTAGTAAAGATTGCTATTGAATAAAGTGAATGTTACGATCATTAATCTAAATCCAATAAACTAAGAAAACTCTGGCTATAGTATGATTACTTGAACTATACGTAGAGACACAAGAGTGAATCAAGTTCAAGTATATAGTCAAAATGGTTTATAGTATCGGGATAAGGCTGAGTACCTTATTTTGGGGACACTATGGATGCGACCCACTTTTGTATATGATATAAACAATGTGATCACTAAATTGTACATCTGGAGACATGTGAGTGGGAGCGTCCTATGCAATG
>NW_019274574.1:1067-2334 GCF_002738345.1 Cucurbita maxima | reverse complement strand
CAAACAGGGAAGTTTGTAGTACGTGCTAAAAAAACAAAGTCACGGTCGACGTTTTTCGAAAGTTTTGTGAGGAATTATCAGGCTTGATGATTTAGAATATTATTTCTAAGATGCGGAGTGCATAAAAAAGTTAAAGAGTTCTTCAACTCGAACCGTTCGTCGGAAACCCAAACAGGGAAGTTTTCAGAACGTGCTAAAAAAACCGAGTCACGGTCGACGTTTTTCGAAAGTTTTGTGAGGAATGATAAGGCTTGATGATTTAGAATATTATTTCTAAGAAACGGAGTGCATAAAACAGTAAAAGAGTTCTTCAACTCGAACCCTTCGTCGGAAACCCAAACAGGGAAGTTTTCAGAACATGCTAAAAAAACCGAGTCACGGTCGACGTTTTTCGAAAGTTTTGTGAGGAATGATAAGGACTGATGATTTAGAATATTATTTCTAAGAAACGGAGTGCATAAAACAGTAAAAGAGTTCTTCAAATCGAACCCTTCTTCGGAAACCCAAAGAGGGAAGTTTTTAGTACGTGCTAAAAAAACAAAGCCACGGTCGACGTTTTTCGAAAGTTTTGTGAGGAATTATAAGGCTTGATGATTTAGAATATTATTTCTAAGAAACGGAGTGCATAAAACAGTAAAAGAGTTCTTCAAATCGAACCCTTCTTCGGAAACCCAAAGAGGGAAGTTTTTAGTACGTGCTAAAAAAACAAAGCCACGGTCGACGTTTTTCGAAAGTTTTGTGAGGAATTATAAGGCTTGATGATTTAGAATATTATTTCTAAGAAACGGAGTGCATAAAACAGTAAAAGAGTTCTTCAAATCGAACCCTTCTTCGGAAACCCAAAGAGGGAAGTTTTTAGTACGTGCTAAAAAAACAAAGCCACGGTCGACGTTTTTCGAAAGTTTTGTGAGGAATTATAAGGCTTGATGATTTAGAATATTATTTCTAAGAAACGGAGTGCATAAAACAGTAAAAGAGTTCTTCAAATCGAACCCTTCTTCGGAAACCCAAACAGGGAAGTTTTTAGTACGTGCTAAAAAAACCGAGTCATGGTCGACGTTTTTCAAAAGTTTTGTGAGGAATGATAAGGGTTGATGATTTAGAATATTATTTCTAAGAAACGGAGTGCATAAAACAGTAAAAGAGTTCTTCAAATCGAACCCTTCTTCGGAAACCCAAACAGGGAAGTTTATAGTACGTGCTAAAAAAACCGAGTCACGGTCGACGTTTTTCAAAAGTTTTGTGAGGAATGATAAGGCTTGATGAT
>NW_019274574.1:0-875 GCF_002738345.1 Cucurbita maxima | reverse complement strand
CAAACAGGGAAGTTTGTAGTACGTGCTAAAAAAACCGAGTCACGGTCGACGTTTTGCGAAAGTTTTGTGAGGAATGATAAGGCTTGATGATTCAGAATATTATTTCTAAGAAACGGAGTGCATAAAACTGTAAAAGAGTTCTTCAACTCGAACCCTTCTTCGGAAACCCAAACAGGGAAGTTTTTAGTACGTGCTAAAAAAACCGAGTCACGGTCGACGCTTTTCAAAAGTTTTGTGAGGAATGATATGGCTTGATGATTTAGAATATTATTTCTAAGAAACGGAGTGCATAAAACAGTAAAAGAGTTCTTCAAATCGAACCCTTCTTCGGAAACCCAAACAGGGATGTTTTTAGTACGTGCTAAAAAAACAAAGCCACGGTCGACGTTTTTCGAAAGTTTTGTGAGGAATTATAAGGCTTGATGATTTAGAATATTATTTCTAAGAAACGGAGTGCATAAAACAGTAAAAGAGTTCTTCAACTCGAACCCTTCGTCGGAAACCCAAACAAGGAAGTTTTCAGAACGTGCTAAAAAAACAGAGTCACGGTCGACGTTTTTCGAAAGTTTTGTGAGGAATGATAAGGGTTGATGATTTAGAATATTATTTCTAAGAAACGGAGTGCATAAAACAGTAAAAGAGTTCTTCAAATCGAACCCTTCTTCGGAAACCCAAACAGGGAAGTTTTTAGTACGTGCTAGAAAAACCGAGTCACGGTCGACGTTTTTTGTAAGTTTTGTGAGGAATTATAAGGCTTGATGATTTAGAATATTATTTCTAAGAAACGGAGTGCATAAAAAAGTAAAAGAGTTCTTCAACTCGAACCCTTCTTCGGAAACCCAAACAGGGAAGTTTTTAGTACGTGCTAAAAAAAC
>NW_019274573.1:1473-2314 GCF_002738345.1 Cucurbita maxima | reverse complement strand
TTCGCACGTACTTCAAACACCCCAGATTTGGGTTTCCGAAGTAGGGTTCTATTTGAAGAACTCTGTTACTTTTTTATGCACTCTGTTTCTTCGAAACTATATTCTAAATCATCAAGCCTAATCATTCGTCACAAAACTTTCGAAAATCGTCGAAAATGACTCGTTTTTTTCGCACGTACTTCAAACGTCCCAGATTTGGGTTTTCGAAGTAGGGTTCGATTTGAAGAACTCTTTTACTGTTTTATGCACTCCGTTTCTTCGAAACTATATTCTAAATCATCAAGCCTAATCATTCCTCACAAAACTTTCGAAAATCGTCGACAGTGACTCGGTTTTTTTTGCACGTACTTCAAACGTCCCAGATTTGGGTTTCCGAAGTAGGGTTTGATTTGAAGAACTCTTTTACTGTTTTATGCACTCCGTTTCTTCGAAACTGTATTGTAAATCATCAAGCCTAATAATTCCTCACAAAACTTTCGAAAATCGTCGAAAGAGACTAGGTGTTTTTTGGCATGTACTTCAAACGTCCCAGATTTATATTTTCGAAGTAGGGTTCGATATGACGAACTCTTTTACTGTTTTATGCACTCCGTTTCTTCGAAACTATATTCTAAATCATCAAGCCTAATCATTCCTCACAAAACTTTCGAAAATCGTCGACAGTGACTTGGCTTTTTTCGCACGTACTTCAAACGTCCCAGAATTGGGTTTCCAAAGTAGGGTTCGATTTGAAGAACTCTGTTACTTTTTTATGCACTCCGTTTCTTCGAAACTATATTCTAAATCATCAAGCCTAATCATTCCTCACAAAACTTTCGAAAATCGTCGAAAGGGACTAGGT
>NW_019274573.1:0-1303 GCF_002738345.1 Cucurbita maxima | reverse complement strand
TCTTTTACTGTTTTATGCACTCCGTTTCTTCGAAACTATATTCTAAATCATCAAGCCTAATCATTCCTCACAAAACTTTCGAAAATCGTCGAAAATGACTCGTTTTTTTCGCACGTACTTCAAACGTTCCCAATTTGTGTTTCCGAAGCAGGGTTCGATTTGAAGAACTCTTTTACTGTTTTATGCACTCCGTTTCTTCGAAACTATATTCTAAATCATCAAGCCTAATCATTCCTCACAAAACTTTCGAAAATCGTCGAAAATTACTCGTTTTTTTCGCACGTACTTCAAACGTCCCATATTTGGGTTTTCGAAGTAGGGTTCGATTTGAAGAACTCTTTTACAGTTTTATGCACTCCGTTTCTTCGAAACTATATTCTAAATCATCAAGCCTAATCATTCCTCACAAAAATTTCTAAAAACGTCGAAAGGGACTAAGTGTTTTTTGGCACGTACTTCAAACGTCCTCGATTTGTGTTTTCGAAGTAGGGNTCGATTTGAAGAACTTTTTTACTGTTTTATGCACTCCGTTTCTTCGAAACTATATTCTAAATCATCAAGCCTAATCATTCCTCACAAAACTTTCGAAAATCGTCGAACATGACTCGGTTTTTTTCGCACGTACTTCAAACGCCCCAGATTTGGGTTTCCGAAGTAATCGTCGAACATGACTCGGTTTTTTTCGCACGTACTTCAAACGCCCCAGATTTGGGTTTCCGAAGTAGGGTTCTATTTGAAGAACTCTGTTACTTTTTTATGCACTCCGTTTCTTCGAAACTATATTGTAAATCATCAAGCCTAATCATTGCTCACAAAACTTTCGAAAATCGTCGAAAGAGACTAGGTGTTTTTTGGCATGTACTTCAAACGTCCCCGATTTATGTTTTCGAAGTAGGGTTCGATATGACGAACTCTTTTACTGTTTTATGCACTCCGTTTGTTCGAAACTATATTCTAAATCATCAAGCCTAATCATTCCTCACAAAACTTTCTAAAAACGTCGAAAGGGACTAAGTGTTTTTTGGCACGTACTTCAAACGTCCTCGATTTGTGTTTTCGAAGTAGGGTTCGATTTGAAGAACTTTTTTACTGTTTTATGCACTCCGTTTCTTCGAAACTATATTCTAAATCATCAAGCCTAATCATTCCTCACAAAACTTTCGAAAATCGTCGAACATGACTCGTTTTTTTCGCACGTACTTCAAACGTCCCAGATTTGGGTTTTCGAAGTAGGGTTCGATTTGAAGAACTCTTTTACTGTTTTATGCACTCCGTTTCTTCGAAACTATATTCTAAATCATCA
>NW_019274572.1:0-2340 GCF_002738345.1 Cucurbita maxima | reverse complement strand
GCCCGACGGCGTCACCACAACGCCGCACGCTCGACGAGGCTCATGTTGGACGCCCGAAGGCACCCAACTCCACCCCACCTTGCACGCTTTGTCGTCGCTCCGACCATCCACCATCCCGAAGGCAGCACAAGTTAGAAGGCCACATTCCATGCCCAACTAGTCTCATGTCGCACGCCCAAAGGCACCCGATTCCAACCAGCCGAACATGTTCTGGCACCACACGCCTTCAAAACATAGGGCTGCCCCAAGGATGGCCCGACGGCGTCACCACAACGCCGCACGCTCGACGAGGCTCATGTTGGACGCCCGAAGGCACCCAACTCCACCCCACCTTGCACGCTTTGTCGTCGTTCCGACCATCCACCATCCCGAAGGCAGCACAAGTTAGAAGGCGACATTCCATGCCCAACTAGTCTCATGTCGCACGCCCAAAGGCACCCGATTCCAACCAGCCGAACATGTCCTGGCACCACACGCGACCTTCAAAACATAGGGCTGCCCCAAGGATGGCCCGACGGCGTCACCACAACGCCGCACGCTCGACGAGGCTCATGTTGGACGCCCGAAGGCTTCCAACTCCACCCCACCTTGCACGCTTTGTCGTCGTTCCGACCATCCACCATCCCGAAGGCAGCACAAGTTAGAAGGCGACATTCCATGCCCAACTAGTCTCATGTCGCACGCCCAAAGGCACCCGATTCCAACCAGCCGAACATGTCCTGGCACCACACGCGACCTTCAAAACATAGGGCTGCCCCAAGGATGGCCCGACGGCGTCACCACACGCCGCACGCTCGACGAGGCTCATGTTGGACGCCCGAAGGCACCCAACTCCACCCCACCTTGCACGCTTTGTCGTCGTTCCGACCATCCACCATCCCGAAGGCAGCCCAAGTTAGAAGGCAACATCGCAACAGTCCCATCTCAACAAGGATCACGTTGCACGCCCGAAGGCGCGACCGACAAATACCTCGAACCCGCAAGTTTCGCCACCGCACCGCCGCCGTCAACCGCCGTCGTCCGCCATCCACCACCCCCACACCCCAAGCATATGCCCATGTGCGGCGCATAGTGCTTGGGGCGTGGGGGTGGCGGAGGATATAGGGGGCGCCCCCGTGGCCAGCCCATGCAGACTAGTCACCCCCCTATATAGTACATTTTGAGGCATTTTTGGTCTGCCAGGCCTAGACACGATTTTTCTGAGGCGTCATACGGTCGAATATCTCGAGTTTTACAATGTTTTTTTCCAGGAACTCGATTGATTCATGAATGGGACATTCTAATGGATCTATAAATCAAGTTTCATAATTTTTCAACCAACCAATTTTTTTTAATGAATTTTTAAATATTAAATAACGAGAAATTAGAAAAAATAGCTAGAGCCGTCAAAAAAATCTGAAATTTTGTGGGAATCATGTTTTCATGTTTCTTAGCTCCCAGAAAAAAAATTACAACAAACCGACCACTCCACACGTACTTTCGCAATTAATGGGCGAGGGATGGAGAGCGGGCGCGGGAGCACGCACAGCAGAACGCGGGAGGGGCGGGGACGGGGCGCGCGGGAGAACGCTGGCGGGGGGAGAGCGCGCGCGGGTGACACAATCGCACTCTTAAGGGCAGCGGACTAGCGATTGTGCGGCACTCACTTTCCAACGACAAGTGAGCTGAGCCAATTTGTACTTGCGTCGCCTACGGCCAAGCGACGTATGATCGAGCCTCTAGCCTCGGTTTTAAATGAAGGTTTTGGAAAACGAGGGTAGAGAGAGATTTTAGAAAGAGAGATTTTTGAAAGAGACGTTATATAAGCAAGCAAGAGAGAGATAACAACGGCTTAGCATATATAACCTTGGGTAGGGAGAAGTTGACAACTAGTCATATCCCCCTATAGTACATTTTGAGACATTTCATGTCTGGCAGGCCTAGACATGATATTTTTGAGGCGTCATACGCCCTAGAACTATAGAAGTAAAAACAATAGAATGAAAAGACATGACAAGGGTTTGGCTTGCCATAGGCATGCGGCCATGGGCAACACGCCCTGGACGAGCATGACCGTGACATCCTCCCCCACTTAATTGGTTGACGACCCCGTCAACCGACTACTTTCAAACCTGGCGATGTGGGTGGCTGCAGATTTCAGGTCTTCGGCGCGTTCCCAGCTGGTTTCCTCTGTAGGGAGATTCTTCCATTTGACAAGGAATTCCCGAATCGTTCGTACAGGTCGTCCTATCTTCCTAACCCTGTCGGCGAGGATCTCCTCTACTTCTTTTGTTTCTTTTTGCCTCAGATCGATGCTCGGTCTTGTGGTTGCATTTCGTTGGTCGTCTTCTGGGTCAGGGT